>NW_026111942.1:1710143-1860143 GCF_024679095.1 Eriocheir sinensis
TAAAATCACGCACTATATATCAGTTGTTTTCTTAGGTGTCAGGTTCATAGTCTCAAACATTTCTTTCATTAACACACACATTTGATAAGGCTTTAGTAGGGGTTGTGTTAGTGTTTCCATGGGTAGTTTCATGAGCGTAGTGATAGTCTGACAAGGCATCTGCACCATGAACGTGAAAAAACACTCATGAGAACCCGACTAATTTTTTTTTGTGGCCTTGGAAAATGTTGTTATGGGAGCCGACAGCGTCTGAGAATACGGGTCTTTGTGTGTTTGTTTGCCCGTGTCTCCTAAACCACACAATCCCCTTAAGGCGACGCTTGATCCATGGTCTTTGAGGGACTTGAGCCGTTTACGAAGAAGGGTCGACGGGGTGCGTGGGGGTGAAGGCCGTGACAAGGACCAGGAGCAGCCGTGGCCCTAACCTGAGACAGAGTGCGTCGTTTATGGCTTTAATTAACGTGCAGTGCGTCACGCGGGCACTTGCAGGGCTTGAATCTCGTAGGAAGACAACGTGCGAGTATGGATTTTCTGCTTGACGAAGTTTCTTGAAAATCCTCGTCACTTCCAGTGTCTTTGTAACCGCCCGAATCAAATTTTACAATCCTATACACTCCGTAATGGTAGCACCTGTAGGCTGTATTGAGGGGCATCTTGGACGACCCCAGCCCGTTAGTGGCGCAGGTGAATTTCATTTTTAGTGTCTGCCGTGATGTATGACCTTGCCTGGCCTATGCTGCCCCCCGGTGCTCCACTTGAACGCAGTCGCTAAAGTTAGGGTTGATATGAAGATCTGGGCAGCACTTGGGTAATCTTCCGCCACTCGGCGATGGTTAAAAAATCAACGCGTTTCGGTGGTTCTCGAACCTAGGTCCACGGGCTCACCAAGCCTGCACGCTGACCACTCGGCCACCGCCACCCCATAATTAGGCAGAGCTCGTGTGTATGAATTTTCTGCATGAAGAAGATTGAGAATCCTCGTTACATTACCGTCAGTTCTGTGTTTTCTGGTATTTGACTGTCACGATCACTCTTTATTGTTATATTTGTGTCTGCTCGTCTATGGGACTGTTTATGTCTAAGTTTGTTACAGGTACTTGTCATATAATCGTCATTTCTGTGCTTCCCGGTGTTTTACTGTCACTCTTCATATCCAGGTTCACTCATCGAGGGGACTTGCTTGGGTCTAAATCAGCTCTTGATTTTCCCTTGATGCCCTCTCATGGATCTCGATGATAATAATAATGGTAATACTCGTACAATGCGCCGCTTCCCTGTGTGTTCCTTCGGGCGCCCAGAAAACAGCATCCATAGGATTAACATTCACGAGCAGAGACTTTTCCGGAGCTTCGTTTTGCCCCGCCTCTGCTTTGATGAAGTATGCGTGTTTCCTCCTCCGCCTGACTCGAGGAACGGAAGTTCGTATTATGATATGCAGAAAGAAAGAGAAGAGAAAGTTTAGACTCGGATATGTGATGTTTAATTCCAGTCTGCGTCAAAAATGTGTTGTTCTGGCTCCTCAAAATAGTTAGTTTTAGCGTCAACGTTAATGAGAGAAAGTTAAGAATCAGATGTTTAATGTATAGTAATTCGAAGCAGCGTTCTCAAAATAGTTAGTTTTAGCGTTAACGTTAATGACAAAGTTAAGAATCAGATGTTAGCCCGTCCGCTGCGATTTGCACGGATTTCGCCTTCACTGGTAGCCTGGTAACATGTATTTCCAGGTCTTTCCCTGCCTCTGGTGGATAGTGGAGTGTTTCCCATGTGGAATTGGTATGCTGGATATGCCCTCACAAGGTGCAGGACTACATTTCTCTTCATTGCATTGTAGAAACCACATTTTGTTTAATTTCTGTAGCTTGGTGATGTCTTCTTGTAGGAAATCCGCAGTCAAGTGGTTTAATGTTTAATTCGAAGCGGCACCGTAAAGTATATTGTTCTTGTTTCTCAAAATAGTAACTTATGGTGTTAACGGTAATGAGAAAGAGACTCATATATTTAAGGTTTGATTCGAAGCAAAAATGCGTTGTTCTGGACTCCCAAAATAGTTACTTTTAATGTCAGCGTTCACAAGGGAAGGAAACAAACTCAGATATTTAATTATATTCTTGTTGTTCTGGTTACTAAAATTCGTTACTTTTAGTGTTAACGTTAATGAGAAAAGGAAAATAAAACGCGTGAAGGGCTAGCAAGTGCACTGGGTCTAATGTCAGTGTTGTTAGACGCTCCCTTCGCCTACAGCAATCACTTCTAAAGACAAAATCGAGGGTAAACGCGTCACTATGGATGGTAAAGAAGAAGTAGGAGAAGAAGAACAACAAGAAGACAAAAACAAGAAGAAATTAAGAAGAAAATAAAGAAGAGAAGAAGAAGAAGAAGAAGAAGAAGAAGAAGAAGAAGAAGAAGAAGAAGAATTAGACGAAGAAGATGGAGATGATGATGATGATGATGAAGTAGAAGAAGAAGAAGAAGAAGAAGAAGAAGAAGAAGAGAAAAAAGAAGAAGGAAGAGAGCAAGAAAAGGAGAAGATGAAGCAGAATAACAAAAACAACAACAGCAGCGACAGCAACAACAACAACAACACGTTCGTGGTGCTGAACCTTTCTCAAACTACCACCAGGGTCATAAAGCTAACCATGGTAATGCCCACAACCCCTACGAAAGCCTTGTTAAATGTGTGTGCTTGGACGCCGAATGTTCGAGAATATGGGCGTTACTAAGGTACTTTAAAAGGTTGGTGTTCGTATAGACCAGAGGCTTTCAATCTTTTGTCAGTGATGGCACCCTGAACTTATATAAACCCTTTTGTGGCACCCCTTTTTCACCCCCCCCCCCCCCCACACACACACACACCTCACATGGATTAACTTCTTATACTCAATTGTACCTGTTTAAATTACTTTAAATCACCGCTCCTCGGCCGCACGTGTCGGGAAATTGGCAATGATCCGCCTCACCCCTTGGCAAGCCCCGCGCTCTTTACATGCATGACAGCCGGTGTGTGTGTGTTATTCCTGCCCATATTTGTACACCATAATAGTTCGCGCCTCTCGCCTCTCGCATCGCCGGGCTATTGCTATCAGAAAAATGCCTTCCCGGAGTGACGGATGAGGCTCTCTGAAATGCCATAAGCTTCCCCTGATGTAAGACCGACAATTCCTTCTTCACACGCGCGGGCTTTCACAGACAAAAAAGAAAGAAAAAGAAAGAGAGAAAGAAAGAAAGAAAGACAGATATAGATAGATAGATAGATAGATAGATAGAAAGAAAAATTATTAAAGAGACAGAGGCATTACATTATACATGGCTTGATAGAAACACACACACACACACACACACACACACACACACACACACACACACACACACACACACACACACACACACACACCACTGAACCCACCACCACCACCATCACCACCAGTGTCGCCGAAACTGAGCATCGCCACGGCAAGCTCTCGTGTGCCTCGCCAGAATTCACCGCCAGCCCAGGACGACGACGAGGAAGAGGAAGAAGTGTTTATCTAGTGAAAGCATACTGAGAGTGCCTGAGCCGACTCGTCCCGCCGCTGCTGCAAGGACTCGGGGTAAATATTGCACGCCGGCACGAGAGGCACGGAATGTCTGAGCTTGGCAGTGTCAGACTCTTCCAGCCGTCACGTCAACTGTGCTCAAAGGCCAAAAAAGGATATCAGTCGGGTTTTAATGAGTGTTTTCTTTAGGTTCACGTTGCAGTAGAAGGGTCAGACTAACACCAAGGTCATAAAATTACTACTGGAAAGGCCCAGAACACCTACGAAAGCCTTGTCAAATATGTGTGGCACGGAATGTCTTTTTAGTGCCATATTCTTAAACATTTCGGCTCCCAAAAGCACATATTTGACAAGACTTTCGTAGGAGTTTTGGGCATTTCCAGGGGTAGTTTTAAGACCCTGGTGGTAGTTTGACCCTTCTTCTGTACCATGAACCTAAGAAACACACATTTGACAAGACATTGGGCGTTTCCAGGGGTAGTTTTATGACCCTGGTGGTAGTTTGACCCTTCCCCTGTACTGTGAACCTAAGAAACACACATTTGACAAGACGTTGGGCATTTCCAGGGGTAGTTTTACGGCCTTGGTGGTAGTTTGATCCCTAATTCTTCTGTACCATGAAAATAAGAAACACACACTTGACAAGACTTTGGGCATTTCCAGGCGTAGTTTTATGACCCTGGTGGTAGTTTGACCCTTCTTCTGTACTGTGAACCTAAAAAGCCACTCATTAGAACCCGACTGCTCTCTTTTTTGCCCCATGGAAATAATTGATGTGTGGAGGGGTGGAAGCGTCTGACAATATCGATCTTAGTGCCTGACGCGCGTATAAATCCTTCCCAGCCTTCCTCCCTCAGACACCGACGGGCCTTTTACTCGCCTCCTCTGTTTTGCCGGGAAAGGGACGCAGGGAAAGAGGGGACGGGGAACAAGGATGACACACGAGAGGATCAAGGGAAAAGCAGCGAAATAAAGGTGAAAACAGGAGCGCCGTGTGGAAAATATGACAGCAAAGAGGGAAGAGGAGGAGGAGGAGGAGAAGAAGAAGGGAAGGAATGAAAAGCTGCTTACTGGGAAACAAAGAGAAGGGGTAGGAGTAGGAGGAGGAGGAGGAGGAGGAGGAGGAGGAAAGGCACTAAAAAAATATCGTGCATGAGGTTATTGACGTGTACGAGACAAAGACGGGTCTGGTACGAAGGAAGAAAAAATAGAAAAAAAAGGTTAAAAAGAAGCAAAAAGATAAAAATAGATAAGAATATAAAAACGATAAGACAAAAAGATAAGATAAAGAATAAAAATTATAAAAACAATAAAATGTGAAAATTAAGAAATAATATAAAAGATAAAGAGAAAAGAGAAAAATTAAAAAAAGATGAAAAAACAAAGATAAATAAATACAAAAAAGATAGAAAAATAATTAAGAGATGCAAGATCAAAAGGCTAAAGAGTTAATTAAGATGAAAAGCAAACAAACACACACAGAAAAAGAATATACGAGAAATTTATCAACCAGGATTTACGTGTCAAAGGGGAAAAAGTTATGATTGATGCGGAGTAAAGGAGTTGTGTGTGTGTGTGTGTGTGTGTGTGTGTGTGTGTGTGTGTGTGTGTGTGTGTGTGTTCGGGAAAATTATGGCTGATTTTTAATAAAGAAGTTATGTGTCGTGTTGTCAGGAAAATAATTATTGTTGATGCGGAATAAAGAAGTTGTGTGTGTGTTATCGGGAAAATTATTATGGCTGAAACGAAATAAATAAGGTGTGTGTGTGTGTGTGTGTGTGTGTGTGTGTGTGTGTGTGTGTGTGTGTGTGTGTGTGTGTGTGTGTGTTATCAGGAAAACTATTATGGTTGATATTGCAAATAAGTTGTGTTTTATGAGGTCTTGCTAATCTAGACAAACTACTCACACACCTGCGATCCTCCCCTCCTCCCCCTCCCTCTCCCCTCTCCCCCCTTCTGCGCTTCCTCCTCTTCTTTCACCTGGTCCCCCTTCTTCCTCCTCCCCATCCACTTGCTCCACCATCATCCTCTCTCCCCCTCCCCCTCCCCCATCCTTCCCCTTTTCCCCTCCTCCTCCACCTGCTCCCCCCTCTTCCCCCTCCTCTCACTTTCTGCACTCCCCCTCCACCTGCTCCCCCCTCTTCCTTCTCCCCTTCCACCTCCTTCCCCCCTATCTCGCTCCCCAGCCTCCCACCCTCTCCTGCTCCCTTCTGCGCCTTTTCCCTTCCTTCTCCACCTGCTCCCTCTTTCTCCCTCCCTCCCTTACCCTTTCATCCTCCTCCTCCTTACTGCTGCTGCTGTTGTTGTTGTTGTTGTTGTTGCTGTTGTTATTGCTTCTGCTTCACTTGTTGTTCTTGCTGTTGTTTTCTTTGCTTAATCCTTTTCTCTTGTTCTCTGTTGCCGTTGTTGTTGTTGTTTTTGTTAGTTTTCCTTCTATAAATATTGTTGCTGGTATTATTCCTACTTTCTCCTCCTCCTCCTCCTCCTCCTCCTCCTCCTCCTACTACTACTACTACTACTACTACTACTACTACTACTACTACTACTACCACTACCACCACCACCACTACTACTACCAAGAGAGAGAGAGAGAGAGAGAGAGAGAGAGAGAGAGAGAGAGAGAGAGAGAGAGAGAGAGAGAGAGAGAGAGAGAGAGAGAGAGAAGAGGCATGAAGTAAAGAGGAAAGGAAAACCGAGAAAATTAAAACCCAGCAAGAAATTCCCCCCCCCCCCTCCCACATAAGAAGAGGACAAAAAAAAAAAGGATTACGGTCTAGGTGGTGAGCGCTTTGGGAGGCAAGTGAGAGGAAGCCGTGTGAGGGCGCCGCCGTGACCTGGCTAACCCTCTCAAGCGGATCACTGAAGGCCGTGAATGGGGCGAGGCGATAGGTGAAGGGACGATGAATGCGACGGTTGAGGAAGGGTGAGAAGGAGAGAGGGAAGGTGTGTGTGTGTGTGTGTGTGTGTGTGTGTGTGTGTGTGTGTGTGTGTGTCCCTCTGAAGAACAAGAGGAACAGGGCCAGATTGTCACAAATGGATGTTGCCTGCGAGAGAGAGAGAGAGAGAGAGAGAGAGAGAGAGAGAGAGAGAGAGAGAGAGAGAGAGAGAGAGAGAGAGAGAGAGAGAGAGAGAGAGAGAGAGAGAGAGAGAGATATTGTTAGTTCTGTGTTTCTAGTCCTTTATATTTCGGCACTTTACCTTTCACACACACACACACACACACACACACACACACACACACACACACACACACACACACACACACACACACACACACACACACACACACATACACACACACACACATTATTATTATCATTATTATTATCGTGATTACTATTATTATCTTTACTATGATTATTGCTATTATTGTTATTTCTATTTTCCTTTTTATTTTCAATCATACTACTTTGTTCATTTGTCTCATTCATTTCATTTCATCTTCCATTGATGTATATTTTCAGCTCTAGGGCTGCCTGGTACTTCATGCAATAAACCGTTCATTATAATTATTATTATTATTACACACACACACACACACACACACACACACACACACACACACACACACACACACACACACACACACACACACACACACACACACACACTTTTCCGTCCATATAGTCGGGTTCCAAGTGCTGGCGGTGGTGATGTTATTTTTTCATCAAGAGTATTGCAAGAATGGGGAGTGGATTCATGGAGTGGGTACAGGCGGGGAAGAGGAAAGACCGTAGGAGTGCACAGTTATATAGTGAAGATTCGTCAACTGATGTAAGAATGGTTTATGGGGACGTTCTTGTAGCTAAGGTCACAAATGGCAGCTGAGATGATCATAAGTCGGAGTGCAATACTGAAAAGCATAGAACAGTATTAAGAAACATATGTAAGGAAAAGTATGAGCATGGAGGCAAGAGTTAAGACGAGAGAAATTGTGAGCGAATCAGAGCACAGAAAAAAAAAAAAAGTCAGGGAAAGACATAACAGTGCTAACGGACATAACACTTCTCCACCTATCAACTCGACACAATCTTCCAAACACCTATCCCCTATTCTTCGACAACAGTCAGCTGTCACCGTCTTTAACACTAAACATCCTCGGTCTATCCTTAACTCAAAACCTTAACTGGAAACTTCATATCTCTTCCCTCACTAAATCAGCTTCCTCGAGGTTGGGCGTTTTCCGCCAGTTTTTTTTCCCCCGCATAGTTGCTATCCATATACAGGGGCCTTGTCCACCCTCGTATGGAGTATGCGTCTCTCGTGTGGGGAGTCTTCATTCACACAGCTCTCTTGGACAGAGTGGAGTCATTTCGACGCGTACATTTATGACCCTGGTGGTAATCTGACTCTTCTCCTGTGCCGTGAACCTAAAAACACACTCATAATAACCCGACTAATCTCCTTATTGGCTGTTGGAAATAGTTGACGTGAGAGCCGAAAGCGTCTAACAAAGCTGACCTAAATGTTCTTTAGCTAGCATAACACTGTCTCCCTTCCCGCCTTCCCATCATGCCGGCACCTTGTTAGTTTAGTCTTCGCGTAGTGAGTCGTCGCTGCGAGGCTCTCCGGCGGCGGTGTTGTTGTGTTATGGAAACGACACGAAGCCAATCCAGGAAATACTTCTTCCCCAGTATGGCTTGCGCTGCCCCCCTCCTCCTCCTCCTTTTCCTCTTCCTCTTCCTCTTCCTCTTCCTCTTCTTCCTCCTCCTCCTCCTCCTCCTCCTCCTCCTCCTCCTCCTCCTCTTCCTTCTCTTTTTTTTTCTTCTATTCCTCTTCTTCTTCTTCTTCTTCTTGTTCTTCTTCTCTTCCTCCTCCTCCTCTTCGTCTTCTTCTTCTTCTTCTTCTTCTTCTTCTTCTTCTTCTTCTTCTTCTTCTTCTTTACCTCCTCCTCCTCCTCCTCCTCCTCCTCCCTCACTCTTATTGATTAGCTTTTCTTTTTGCATACTCACGCGTGTTTCTGTGTGTGTGTGTGTGTGTGTGTGTGTGTGTGTGTGTGTGTGTGTGTGTGTGTGTGTGTGTGTGTTTTCAAGTTTGCGTTTATTCTTGGATCATTTTGTTTTTCTATTAAGTGATTATAT
Organism: Eriocheir sinensis; assembly: GCF_024679095.1. Lineage (NCBI taxonomy): Eukaryota > Metazoa > Arthropoda > Malacostraca > Decapoda > Varunidae > Eriocheir > Eriocheir sinensis. The sequence goes on from NW_026111942.1 coordinate 1,718,758, forward strand.
TCTCTCTCTCTCTCTCTCTCTCTCTCTCTCTCTCTCTCTCTCTCTCTCTCTCTCTTTTCTGTGTGTGTGTGTGTGTGTGTGTGTGTGTGTGTGTGTGTGTGTGTGTGTGTGTGTGTGTGTGTTTGCAAGCCTTTATATTTTTTTCAAAGGTTTATGTATGATGGCAGTACACACACACACACACACACACACACACACACACACACACACACACATGTGATTTTTTCAGGTATAGGTGTGTGTGTGTGTGTGTGTGTGTGTGTGATAACAGTACACTCATGAGTTTATGTTTACTTAAATATAGAGGTTCGGCCAGTACGTCACAGGTTTAACACGCGTTGGCTGTGGACACGTAGCAAACACACACGCACACACACACACACACACACACACAGGGCTTATACGCGGTTGTGTGAGTGGGTGTGTTCCAGTTACGTAGAGAACACACACACACACACACACACACACACACACACACACACACACACACACACACACACACACACACACACACACATTTATACACACTCCATCGTCATTATCATCATCATTTTTAGCATCACATTATTTTTGTTTTTGTTGTTCTTTGTCTTGTTCATTATCATTGTTCTTTTTGCTCTCCTTGTTGTTCTTGTTGTTCTTCTTTCTTTACTTCTTTTTCTTCTTCGTCTTGTTCTTCTTTCTCTTATTCTTCTTATTTTCCTTATTATTTTTCTTCATCTTTTCTTTCTTGTTTACGATCATCAGAGTCACCACCACCACCACAGTCACTCCCTTCCCCTCACCACCACCACCACCACCAGCAGGGGCTCGTCGTGTAGGGCGGGTGTGTGGTGGACGGTGAGTCAAGGGAGCGTGGCGGGGCGTGTCCTGCCCTTGGAGGAAGAATGGGTGGAGACGTTCTCTCGGGCAGAAAGTGAAGCCCGGGCCGCCATATTGTTATTGGCGAAAGCTGGCCTGTCACTCAGACCGCGCGCCGCCTGAGCCACAGTTTTTTTTCAGAAACTTTTTTTTGGTTAACGACTATGTTATAATTTAGATTGCAATGGAAATAAAATAATTTTAAGCACCGTATAATGGTTAAGAGCCTTTGTATTGATTAATTTCCTATTTTTTATTGTAACGGGAATAACTTAGCTTAGATTCATTTCCTTCTTACCTACTAGTAAAATCCTTCACTTTTGTTGTGTCTAGACTAAAAACCTTTTTACATTGTGAAACCTGCTTAGATGCACTTATCATGACTGCAGACGCCAGTCTCGGCTGTCGCTAATAAAGTTAAAAACAAAAGGAAAACTAGTATTTCCATCAGATGATGTCATTGATATTTGTATCACTTGTGAAAAGAAATTAGACAACTTATGGCCATGAAGAAGCACCTAGAAAAGCAGACTTTCCCAAATTGTTAATTTCGGTATTGGCTGGCACAGACATAAAGAAATCTTTTTCCGTTGACTCGTCATATGTATGACACTGAGCCTCTACAGAATCACTTGTTTCTGTTAGTTAAAGCAGTAACTGAGAAGTATTTACATGTCAGACACTGTTATATTGGTAAACAGTTGACAGCTAAGATAAAAAGTCAAGTTTCAGCAAAGAGTCGGCAGATTTACACAAAACTAATACATTTCAGCGGCCAGTAATGTGTCATATATACCAAAGGTATTAAGTAGTGTGTTCTGTATGTTAGTTTTAAGTCTTAGGTAAAGAATTTTATACAGACATCAATGTTCTTAAGTTGTACTTTGCATATTCAAAATAAAATTGTATTACACCAGTAAATAAATAAAAAAAGCCGAGGAGTTTGTATGGGAGTGAACGTATATGGCCTTCTTTGCCATTAATAACGGGGTGAGGCGCGCAGTCAGTCGGCTTCACTTTGACAGTAGGGTTCACTCAGCCATGGCGTCTCCACCATTCTTCCTCCAAGGTCCTGCCTGACCCGACACTCTGGGACAGCCTACACTGCCTGCATCCCATTCCTTCCTTTCCTCGCACCTGCCTTGCCTTCCCTTCCACCTTACACCTCCCTTCCCTTCCTTCCTTTCCTTTTCCTTTCTTGCACCTGCCTTGCCTTCCTTGCTCTTCATTTCCCCTTGCCTGCCCTTCCCTTGCCTTCCCTTTCCTGCACCTACCTTCCCTTCCCTTCCCTTCCCTTCCCTTCCCTTCCCTTCCCTTGCCTGCCCTTCCCTTGCCTTCCCTTTCCTGCACCTGCCTTCCCTTCCCTTCCCTTCCCTTCCCTTCCCTTCCCTTCCCTGCACCTGCCTTCCTTCCTTCCCTTCCTTCCTTCCCTTCCCTGCACCTTCCTTCCCTTCCCTTGCCTTGCCTTCCTTCCCTTCCTTCCTTCCTTCCCTTCCTTCCTGCCTTCCTTCCCTTCCCTTCCTTCCCTTCCCTTCCTTCCTTCCTTCCCTTCTCTTCCCTGCACCTGCCTTCCTTCTCTTCCTTCCCTTCCCTGCACCCACCTTCCTTCCTTCCCTTCCTTCCTTCCTTCCCTTCCTTCCCTTGCCTTTCCTTCCCTTCCCCTTCCTGTTCCTTCCCTTCCCTTCCCTTCCCTTCCCCTTCCTTCCCTTCCTTCCTTCCCTTCCTTCCCTTCCCTTCCCTTGCCTTCCTTCCTTCCCTTCCCTTCCCTTCCTTCCCTTCCCTTCCTTCCCCTTCCCTTCCTTCCTTCCCTTCCTTCCCCTTCCTTCCTTCCCTTCCCTTCCTCCCCTTCCTTCCTTCCCTTCCTCCCCTTCCTTCCCTTCCCTTCCTTCCCTTCCTCCCCTTCCTTCCCTTCCTTGCCACATCTTCCTTCCCTTCCCTTCCTTCCCTTCCTCCCCTTCCTTCCCTTCCTTGCCACATCTTCCTTCCCCTTCCTTCCCTTCCCTTCCTCCCCTTCCCTTCCTTTCCTTCCCTTCCCTTCCTTCCATTCTTCCTTCCCTTCCTTTCCTTCCCTTCCCTTCCTTCCTTCCTTCCTTCCCTTCCCTGCACCTTCCTTCCTTTCCTTCCCTTCCTTCCCTTCTCCTTCCTTCCCTACCTTCCCTTCCCCTTCCTTCCTTCCCTTCCGTCCTTCCCTTCCTTCCTTCCCTTCCTTCCTTCCTTCCCTTCCTTCCTTCCCTTCCCTTCCTCCCCTTCCTTCCCTTCCCTTCCTTCCTTCCTTGCCTTCCCTTCCTTCCCTTCCTTCCCTTCCCTTCCTTCCCTTCCCTTCCTTCCTTCCTTCTTCCCTTCCCTTCCTTCCTTCCCTTCCCTTCCCTTCCTTCCCTTCCCTTTCCTTCCTTCCTTCCTTCCTTCCTTCCTTCCCTTCACCTGCCTTCCCCCTTCCTTCCCTTCCCTTCCTTCCCTGCCCCCCTTCCCTTCCCTTGCCTTCCTTCCCGTTCCTTCCCTTCCCTTCCTTCCTTCCTTCCTTCCCTGCACCTGCCTTCCTTCCCTTCCCTTCCTTCCTTCCTTCCCTTCCTTCCCTTCCCTGCACCTTCCTTCCTTCCTTCCTTCCCTTCCCTTCCCTTCCTTCCTTCCCTTCCTTCCCTTCCTTGCCTTCCTTCCCTTCCTTCCTTCCCTTCCTTCCTTCCTTCCCTTGTCTTCCCTTCCTACCTCCTTCCTTCCTTCCTTCCCTTCCCTTCCCTTCCCTTCCCTTCCCTTCTCTTCCCTGCACCTGCCTTCCCTTCTCTTTCCTTCCCTTCCCTTCCCTTCCCTTCCCTTCCCTGCACCTGCCTTCCCTTCCCTTCCCTTCCCTTCCCTTCCCTTCCCTTCCCTTCCTCCCTCCCTCCTTCCCTTTTCCTCTCTTTCCTTCCCTTCCCTTCCTTCCTTCCTTCTCTTCCTGCACCTGCCTTCCCTTCCCTTCCCTTCCCTTCCCTTCCCTTCCCTTCTCTTTCCTGCACCTGCCTTCCCTTCCCTTCCCTTCCCTTCCCTTACCTTACCTTCCCTTCCCTTCCCTTCCCTTTCCTTCCCTTCCCTTCCCTTCCCTTCCCTTCCCTTCCCTTGCCTGCCCTTCCCTTGCCTTCCCTTTCCTGCACCTGCCTTCCCTTCCCTTCCCTTCCCTTCCCTTCCCTTGCCTTCCCTTCCCTTGCCTTCCCTTCCCTTCCCTTCCCTTCCCTTCCCTTGCCTTCCCTTTCCTGCACCTGCCTTCCCTTCCCTTCCCTTCCCTTGCCTTCCCTTTGTGGTGCCCCGCGAGCCGCGACACCACTCGTGTCATCATCATCTTCACCGGCAATATTTTCCGATGACAACAGCGGTATCGACCGCTAAAACACAACACGGACTCCAACACATGATTGTCCCCACTGTTCATTTACCAACCTATACACAATTGTAATTGCCCATTAACGCACCCGCTTATCTCTCTAAGCCAAAACACAATCACCGCGGCCAAAACACGATCAGCCGCGGAACAAAATGTTATGAAAACAAAGCTGCGTCCCCGCGTGAATTAAGCATGTCGGTTAGGTAGATTATTGTATGAGCTCGGTGTGAGTTTGATGTATGACTCACACGCCTGACGTATTACCCTCGCGATGTCTGCCTATATAAGAAGCATTTCTCCAGGCTTGACCTCAGATCAACCAGCACTCTGTTCGTTGCTGGACACTCAGTTGTCCTTCCCTAGACAACATGGGTAGAACATTCATCGTTGCTACTGTGAGTATGGAGTAATGTGGTACCATAGAGGAAAGCGTATCTAACATATCTATTGTGTTCTATTATCTTAGTTTTACTTAGGATTATATTTCTATGATACTTTATTGTGTGAGTTTTTACTCAATATTATACCAGTGTTAACGTCAGTAACCAATAGTGAAAGAAAACCTGAAGACTCATTGAGTCTAGTAAGCCAGTCGCTGGTTTAAACAATATTTTTACCCTCTGTAATATTAAGTAGTATTAAGGTAGAATAAAATACATATAAGAAAGGCGACACCGTTTCATCACCCCATTTACGAACTCCTTTAAATACTCCTAAAGTACTAGAATTTTAAGTCAAGTGTCACTAATACAAACAGTGTGTCGTCGCCCCTGTGTGACCCGGGATTGCGGGTTACAACACCTTTCCTGCACCTGCCTTCCCTTCCCTTCCCTTCCCTTCCCTTCCCTTCCCTTCCCTTGCCTTCCCTTTCCTGCACCTGCCTTCCCTTCCCTTCCCTTCCCTTCCCTTCCCTTCCCTTCCCTTCCCTTCCCTTGCCTTCCCTTTCCTGCACCTGCCTTCCCTTCCCTTCCCTTCCCTTGCCTTCCCTTTCCTGCACCTGCCTTCCCTTCCCTTCCCTTCCCTTCCCTTCCCTTCCCTTCCCTTCCCTGCACCTTAATTGCCTTCTCTTCCCTTCCCTTCCCTTGCCATCCCTTCCTTGCACCTGCCTTCCCTTCCCTTCCCTTCCCTTCCCTTCCCTGCACCTGCCTTCCCTTCCCTTCCCTTCCCTTCCCTGCACCTGCCTTCCCTTCCCTTCCCTTCCCTTCCCTTGCCTTCCCTTCCCTGCACCTGCCTTCCCTTCCCTTCCCTTCCCTTCCCTGCACCTGCCTTCCCTTCCGTTTCATTCCCTTCCCTGCACCTCCCTTCCCTTCCCTTCCCTTCCCTTCCCTGCACCTCCCTTCCCTTCCCTTCCCTTCCCTTCCCTTCCCTTCCCCTCCCTTCCCTTCCCTTCCTGCCTTATCCAACCCTCTATCAGCACTACCCTGTCAGCACTCCCCTTGTCAGTGCTCCCATATCGTTACTCTTCAGCACTCCCTCTCAGCATATATTCCTTCCTCTGTCAGCACTCCACCTGTCAGTGCTTCCCCTTCAGCACTTCCTCTCTCAGCACTCCATTGCCAGTACTACCCTTGTCAGCATTCCCCTGTTAGCACTTCTCTTCCAGCACTATCCGGTCAGCACTCTCCTCCCCATTCCTCTGCCACCTCTCTTCCTTGTCTAACATTCTGTCAGCACTACCCAATCAGCACTCCCTCTTGTCAGCACTCCTATATCAGTAGTCCTCTGTTATTACTCATTTCATTCCTTCCTTTTCAGCACTCATGTCAGTATTTCCCTGCCAGCACTTCCCTTCTTCCTCTCCCCATCACGCCAATAAACCTTCCTTAGTCAGCACTCCAACATTCCTTCCTCTGTCAGCACTCCTTTGTCAGCACTGTCTTCCTCTTCCCATCACCGTCAGTACATCATTCCTCTTTTTGTCAGCACTCTTCTGTCAACATTCCCTTTGTCAGCACTGCCTTCCTCTTCTTAGTAGTAACATTCCTTCCTTCTTCTCAGCACTAGTACTCTTTCCTCTTCTCAGCACTAGTACTCTTTCCTCTTCTCAGCACTCCTCTATCAGCATTCCTTTCCTCTCCCCATCAGCACCACTACACTATTTCTTCCACTTTCAGCACTACAATACCTTCCTCTCCTTAGCACTAACACTCCTTCTTCTCAGCACTAACATTCAGCACTCGTTAGTCAGCACTCCTCTATCAGCATTCCTCTCCTCTCCCCATCAGCACCACTGCACTATTTCTTCCACTGTCAGCACTACAATACCTTCCTCCCCTCAGCACTAACACTCTTTCCTCTTCTCAGCACTTCCTTCCTCTATCAGAACCCTTGTCAGCACTCGTTAGGCAGGTCTCCTTTCCTCTCCCCATCACCCCAACATGTCCCCTTTTCATCCCCCCAGCACCCTCCTCCTCCTCCTCCTCCTCCTCCTCCTCCTCCTCGTGGTTTCCTCTCCCCAGCAGCCTTCTTGCCTATAATCGCGTGTCCTCACAACCCGCCCCTCTCAGCGCCATAACTTTCCCCCTCGCCCTCCTCGTCTCCTTGCCTCCTCACCTTCCTAATCTCATATAGGGTTACCGTGCTTGCCTGCCTGCCTGATACATACATACATACATACATGCATACATATACTTACAGTAGTTCCATTCTTGTGTGTGTGTGTGTGTGTGTGTGTGTGTGTGTGTGTGTAACTGGCTTTTTTTTTTGTTTTCTGCTTTTTTTTAGTTTATTTCTACTGTATGTTTGATTTTGTTCTTCTATGTCTGTTTTTTTTGCTTCTGTGTTTGCTTGTGTGTGCGTGTGTTTGTTTGTCTGTATTTTCTGTCTGTCTGCCTATCTCCCTGTTCGTGTCTTTGTCTATATCTGTCTATCTATCTATCTATCTACCTATCTATCTACTTGATTTTCTTCACTGTATATTAATTCGTTATTTTCTCCTCCTTTTTGCAGGTAAGGTAAGATGAAAATGATTCTCTCTCTCTCTCTCTCTCTCTCTCTCTCTCTCTCTCTCTCTCTCTCTCTCTCTCTCTCTCTCTCTCTCTCTCTCTCTCTCTCTCTCTCTCTCTCTCTCTCTCTCTCTCTCTCTCTCTCTCTCTCTCTCTCTCTCTCTCTCTCTCTCTCTCTCTCTCTCTTTAATCAAGGGTATTGTAAGAAAAGGAAGGAGGTGGAAGAGAGGGAAGGACAGTAGGAGTGCACAGTTGTATTGTATGGTTTTTCTCTCTCTCTCCCTCCCTTCTTCCCTCTCCTTCCTTCCTCCCTCTCTTTCCCTCCCTCCCCCCTTCCATCATTCCCTCCTTCCTTCCTTCATTCATTCATTCTTTCCTTCCTTCCTCCCTCCCTATTCTTATCCCTCTTTCCCTTTCCCTCCTTCATTTTTCCTCCCTTTCCTCTCTCCCTCTCTCATTCCTCCCCTCTCTCTCTCTTGTAGGTTTTCAGTCATTCATTCATTCCTCCCTTTCTTCTCTCCGTCCCTCTTCTCCCTCCTCCTTCTCATTCCCTTCCTCTACCTCCTTTTTCTCTCTCCCTCCCTCCCTTCCTCTCCTTCCCAAGGCGTTGTGTTGTATGTTTTCAGTAAGGCCCGACTCGTTTTCTCCTTCCTTCCTTCGTTCATTCATTCTTTCCTTCCTTCCTTCCTTCGTTCATTCATTCTTTCCTTCCTTCCTTCCTTCGTTCATTCATTCTTTCCTTCCTTCCTTCCTTCGTTCATTCATTCTTTCCTTCCTTCCTTCCTTCCTTCCTCTGTCCCTCTTCACAACATGGCTTCCGTAACAAAAGATCCTGCCTGTCAAACCTACTGACCTTTTATAACGATCTCTTCTCAATTTATGACGTAACCAAATCACTGGACGTAGTCTATCTTGATTTCCAGAAAGCGTTTGATAAAGTCCCACATCATAAATTACTTTATAAATTAAAGCAAATAGGCATTGACGGTCAAGTAAACCAATGGATCGCGAATTGGTTGAGCAACAGACAACAAAGAGTTGTGATTGACGGATTTAACTCAGAGTGGGCGCCGGTAACTAGTGGCGTCCCTCAGGGCTCGGTTCTTGGCCCAGTGCTCTTCATTATTTACATCAACGACGTGGATGTTGGACTCAATAATCGCATTAGTAAATTTGCAGACGACACAAAGATTGGTAACTCGGTTCTCACTGACGAAGACAGGCAAAGCCTCCAAGATGATTTGCACAAAATTTCAGCTTGGTCGGATAAATGGGAGATGCCCTTTAACGTAGACAAGTGCCAGGTCCTACAAGTTGGAACAAAAAATAAGAAGTTCGATTACGAAATACGCGGCGTTAAACTCACAAGCGTTCAATGCGTTAAGGACCTGGGGATTAAAATCGCGTCAAATCTCAAATTCTCACATCAATGCATCGATGCAGCAAATAAAGCGAACAGAATGTTGGGCTTCATTAAAAGAAACTTTTTATTCAAGAATAAAGATGTAATACTTCCGCTCTACAATAGTTTAGTCAGACCCCACTTGGAATATGCGGTACAGTTTTGGTCTCCCCACCATGCAAAGGACATTGCTAAACTAGAAGGTGTTCAGCGTCGAGCAACAAAAATGATCCCTTCCTTGCGCAACAAATCCTACGAAGAAAGGCTTTCTACCCTTAACATGTTCTCTCTTGAGAAACGTTGCCTCCGAGGAAAACTGATCGAATGTTTTAAAATACTTAATGGTTTCACGAATGTAGACAGAACAAAATTGTTTATGATCGATGACACTTTGCGAACGAGGAACAATGGCACAAAACTCAAATGTAGACAAGTAAATTCAGACTGCACCAAATTTTTCTTCACCAACGTTGTAGTGCGAGAATGGAATAAGCTCCCACCATCAGTGGTCCAGTGTAACACGATTGACTCCTTTAAAAAACAAGCTCGACCGTCACTTCCTTGAACTTAATATTAACTAGAGTAGAAAAGCAACGTTTTGGAGCCATCTGATTAATGTAAAATCACTTAGGTTTAAGGACAGACCACCTAGTCTGGACCATGGGGTCTGTGTGGTCTGATTTTCTATGTAAATCTATGTAAATCTTTTACGCCTCCTTCCCGTCCCTGTCTTTCCCTTTCTCTCTCTCTCCTTGCCCCCCTCCCTTCCTTCCTTTCTTCCTTCCTTCCTCTGTCCGTTTTTCCCTTTCCCTCCTTCACTCCTCCTTCCCGACCCTCTCTTTCTCCCTCTCTCCTTGCCCCTTTCTCTCTCTCCTTCCTGCTGTGGTGTAGGTGTTCAATGAGGGTCGGCTCCACACCCTCCTGTAGCTCAGCCTCGTTGGCGCATCACCTTCCGGGGCTCCCAGTGGTCCCCTCCGCGATACTATGTTACTCTCTGTTGGCTGTGTTTCTTCTAATGTTTTCTTTCCGTATTCTCTCTCTCTCTCTCTCTCTCTCTCTCTCTCTCTCTCTCTCTCTCTCTCTCTCTCTCTCTCTCTCTCTCTCTCTCTCTCTCTCTCTCTCTCTCTCTCTCTCTCTCTCTCTCTCTCTCTCTCTCTCTCTCTCTCTCTCTCTCTCTCTCTCTCTCTCTCTCTCTCTCTCTCTCTCTCTCTCTCTCTCTCTCTCTCTCTCTCTCTCTCTCTCTCTGTATCTATCTATCTATCTATCTATCTATCTATCTATCTATCTATCTATTTACCTATCTGTCTCATCTCTTCCTTCTTCATCATTATTATCACCATCTTCCATTTCTTATTGATGTTCTTGTTGCTGTTTTTGTTGATGTTTATTTTCTTTTTTCTTTTACTGCTTTATTTTATGTTTTCCCTCTCCCTCTCCCGCCGTCTCCAGGCCTCGCGACACCCTGCCCTGCCTGCCCTTCCGCCCCGGCGTGTTTTCCGCTCATTGGGGCGGGTTTTACTGGTCTTTTTCCTTCCGTGGTATTCTGCTAATTGAATGTTATCTTCCTCATCTCTGAAATTACACATCGTTTCATTATATTGGGAAAGTTTTTTACTTCCTTTTATAATGATCGGTGGTGAGTCTGACTTCAGCGGTGGGTCAGTTTCTGCAGTGTTGAGCATTGTTATGTGGCGTGCTGACGCTGCATTATATCTTAATTTCTATCAAATGGGATATATACACACTTATACGCTATAAGGAAAAGGTTGTTGTTAATACGTTGATGGCTGATGTTTCTGAAGAAAAAACAACAACAATAAAGTAGGTGTGTTTATTTATCACGCCGGGAGGCGGTGGCTGAGTGGTCAGCGTGGGGGCGCGGCATCCGGAGAATGCAGGTTCGCGTCCCGCCCGCCGCCACAAGCAAACTGTCAATTTTTCAGTCACCGCCGAGTGGCCGAAGACTACCACATGCTGTCCTGAAGACCAGCTCTCAACCCTGAGTCTAGATTCTCTTTCTAAAAGAGGATCAAAGATGAGCTCCGGGACAGCCTGAGCCAATCAAGATGGCGCCACTATAAACACTTGCCTCCGCCATAACGTACTGAGGCCGATCACCAGGCTCCGCCAAGAAAGCCTGCCCCAGCCATCGGCGGAACTTTAAAAAAAAAAGATGAGCATCGAGGCCTCGCGCAGCTATATCGTGTGCCCCAACTTTGCCTTTGCCTCATTGGTCTGTGCGGGTGACGAACTTACCTCTGTGTCGCAATATTGGTGCCCCGCCATAACGCAACTGTTGGTCATTGTAAGTTTTTATTTCCTTAGCCTTCACGCGGGCCACATCGCCATCACTAGAAGCTTTTCCTCACGTGTCCGTCCTCTAATTTTTACTCGGCTGTCTCATTTTCTTTGATCCTGACGTAATGACCTTCTCTGGGAAATGTTTTATATATTATATTTGCCGCGTCCGTCCGTGTGTTCCCAGTGACCTCCCCGCAGGACACACAACGCCGCACGCATGCAAAACTCTCCTCCCTAGTTTCCGCACTTTTAATTCTCACGGGCTGCCTCTGCTGCTCCCCGGCATCGCAGTTTTCATGGTCTTTGTTTGGATGAAGTTCTGCTCCTGTTATCAAGTTTGCTCTGTTTTCCCTGAACCTCCGATGTGGGCGCATCTTCCACGGCCTTAGTGCGTTCCTGGCAGCCCCTCGCGTCTTTGTATTTCACGCTGTTGTCTTCTGTCCCTGCATCTCCCTCCCCTTCCACCTCCCTTATCTTACCCCCCTACCACTGCCTTAGTATCCCCTTCCCTTTCCAGCTCCTTTATTCAACCCATTTCTACGATCTTGGTATGTTCCTGGCAGCGCTTCGTGGCTTTCTTCACGCGGTTTTTCTGTCCGTCTCTTTGCATCTCTTTCCTCTTCTCCTCCCCTATCCAACTCCCTTCCAAGGCACTATTTTTTTTTTTTCACAGCAGAGGAGTCAGTTCAAGGGCATAAAAAAGGTAACAAATGTAAAAAAAAAAAAAAGCCCGCCACTCACTGCTCCTTGCGTGTTCCTGGCAGCTCCTCGCGTCTTGCTTTTTCACGCTTTCTTTCATCTTCTGCGTCCCCTTCCTCTTCCACCTCTATTTTCTTGAACCTCTACATCGGGCGCACCTTTCCCGGCCTTAGTGTGTCCCTGCAGTTCCTCGTGTCTTGCCTTTTCGTTCGTTTTCTTCATCACGTTCCTTTGTTTTGCTTTGCTGATTGGCGAGTGTGTGGTGTTGATGATCTTGTGTATTGCAATGGTCTCTCTCTCATTCTCTCTGTCACTCTCATCTTTCTTTTTCTCTGTGGTGTCATATTTTCCTTTCCCTGTGGTGTCATATTTTCCTTTCCCTGTGTCATATTTTCCTTTCCTGTGGTGTCTTCCCTTTCCCTGTGGTGTCATATTTTCCTTTCCCTGTGGTGTCATATTTTCCTTTCCCTGTGGTGTCATATTTTCCTTTCCCTGTGGTGTCATATTTTCCTTTCCCTGTGGTGTCATATTTTCCTTTCCCTGTGGTGTCATATTTTCCTTTCCCTGTGGTGTCATCTCTCTCTCTCTCTCTCTCTCTCTCTCTCTCTCTCTCTCTCTCTCTCTCTCTCTCTCTCTCTCTCTCTCTCTCTCTCTCTCTCTCTCTCTCTCTCTCTCTCTCTCTCTCTCTCTCTCTCTCTCTCTCTCTCTCTCTCTCTCTCTCTCTCTCTTTTTCTCTGTAGTTTCACCTCTTTTTCTGTGCTGTCATCTCTCTCTCTGTGGCGTCATATCTTTCTCTGTTTTGTTAAATCTCTCTGTGATGTCATACAATTCTTTCTCTGGTTTCATCTTTTTCTCTGTGGTTCCATCTCTCCTCTGTTGTCATTCCCCTTTCTCTGGTGTCCACTCTTTCCCTGTGGTGTCATATCTTTCTCTGTTGTGTTATATCTCTCTGTGATGTCATATAATTCTTTCTCTGGTTTCATCTCTTTCTCTGTGGTTTCATCTCTCCCTGTGATGTCATTCCTCTTTCTGTGGTGTCCTTTCTCTCTTTCCCTGTGGTGTCATCATTCTCTCACTGTGTTGTCATCCCTCTCTTTCTCTCACCGTTGAATCAGGTCTTATTGTTCCCAAGCTCTCGGTAACCAGTCGGTGCGGGTGTAGGTAGGTAGGTGTGATGCCTTGCTGCGGGACACTGTGGGAAGGAAAGCAGACGTCCACTGACTTATCTTTGCTTGCCTCGTAATGCTAAGAACCGACACAAGGGTACGAAAGACGCCCTCCGATCAGCAGCCTCTTCTTGTGTGTGTGTGTGTGTGTGTGTGTGTGTGTGCGTTAATATAAGTCTCATATACTAAAACCTTTTGGGGCTTACATATCCACACTAGTTAAGGCTTTCGTAGAGGTTGTGTTAATATTTCCATGTACAGTTTTATGAGCTTAGTGATAATTTGACAAGGCCTCTGCACCATGAACGGGGAAATCACTCATGAGAACCCGACTTATCTTTGTGGCCTTGGGAAATGGTTGTTGTGAGAGCCGAAAGCGTCTGAGAATACGAGACTTAGACCAAGGGGATACATTACAGAAGACAGTCGCCCGATACAAGAAAACACTCATGAGAACCCGACTTATCTCCTTTGTGGCCTTGGGAAATAGTTGTTGTGAGAGCCGAAAGCGTCTGAGAATACGAGACTTAGAACAAGGGGTACATTACAGAAGACAGTCGCCCGATACAAGAAAACACTCATGAGAACCCGACTTATCTCCCTTGTGGCCTTGGGAAACAGTTGTGAGAGCCTAGAGCGCCTGGAGAATACGGGACTAAGAACAAAGGGATGTAGCACAGAAGTCGGTCGGCCTATACAAGACAGCTCCAGTAAACTATCGTATCTTCCTTTCTCTAGCGTCGAATGTACGATTAACGACAAAGGGATATATTTCAAAAGTCAGTGGGCCTATATAAAACAGCTCTCGTAAACTATGAATACCAGTGATATCTTCCTTTCTCTAGCGTCGAATATTGGATTAACGACAAAGGGATATATTTCAGAAGTTAGTGGGCCTATGGACCTTTCAAGAGGAGAGTATCAGGACATCTTTCCTCCCGAAATTGACATCTCTTTTGGCCTCTCGTCTTAACTCTTTTTATACGAGCAGTGATTTGCGGGCCTTTTTTTTTTCCTTGAGCTATTTCCTTTGCTGTAAAAAAAATTTAAGACAGCTCTCGTAAACTGTATATACAAATGATATCTTCCTTTCCCTCGCATCGGGTGTGAAGGAGGCAGCGTTTACGCGTTCTCTATCCGAGGCACGTTGTTAGGTTTGTGTATGAGGCCTCAAGCTTGCCACCACCAGCTGTTGTCATCCTCGTCATCGCTGAATGGACGCAGCTGTTTGGGTTGTCAATGGTACTCCGACTTACTACCTTGATTCTTGTCTCTTAACCTCATATTTCTTTTCCTGAAGGACAGTTGTGTAGGTACGTGTGCCGCCACCAGCTGTTGTCATCCTCCTCATCGCTGAATGGACGCAGCTGTTTAAGTTTTCAACGTTATTATTATTATTATTATTATTATTATTATTATTATTATTATTATTATTATTATTATTATTATTATTATTATTATTATTATTATTATTATTATTATTATTATTATTATTATTATTATTATTATTATTACACACACACACGCCAGACAGTACGCGGTGCAGGACATGTGCGGGCGGCGCCGGTGGGGAAGGTCGCGCCTGGCAATACGAGGCGCCTCACCTTAACAGTCCGCCTTGCCCTCTCCCGCCGCAGCCAATGGTCCCTGATTGATGCTTCGCGGCCCGAGGGGAGCGCGCCGTCGCCTCATCAGGAATGCCCGGGTCAAAGGAGCGGCCTAAACGACGCCCTCCACGCCAGAATGCACTAACATTTTTTACATCACCCCGGCGGTAGTTACGCTAGCAAAGACCTTTTAGGAAAAGAATGCAGGGTGCTTTTATCCTTCGCTGATTAAACTCACGGCTGTTCAGATAGAAAGAAGCCTTAACAAGGAAAAACCAGGCCATCGGGAGACGCTAACGCCGGGCTAGCGGGAGGCGGCCGGCAACAGGTGGCGCGGGAAGGTCTGGGATGGTTTAAAGCTGGGTCTATATTCTTAACATTTCGGCGTCCAAGCTCACATATTTGACACGGTTTTTGTAGGAGTTTTGGTTATTTCCACGGGTACTTTAATGACCTTAGTGGTAGTTCGACCCTTCTTCTGTACCGTGAACGTGAAAAAACACTCATGAAAACTCGATTAATCTCCTTTTTGGCCTTTGGAAATAGTTGATGTGAGAGGCCGAAGCGTGTATGAATACCAATCAGTGTCCCAAGGCTGCCAGGTCGGTATTCTTAGACGCCACCGACTCACACGTCAACTATTTCTAAATGCCAAAAAGTACATCAGTTGGTTTCTAATGCGTGTTGCTTTAGGTTCATGGTACATAAGAAGGATCAAACTACCACCAGGGCCAAAAAAGTACTCCTGGAAAGGCCCACAACTCCTACGAAAGCCTTGTCAGATGTGTGTGCTTGGGCGACGAAATGTTTAATAATATGGCTCTCAGTCCCTCCGTCAGTCACGAAGCCTTTCCTAAGATCGCCTTTTATCGGTGATGTGCTATGTTCTCAGTAAACGGATAAACAGTCTTAACCGAATCAGTGATGTTAAGTACAGGGCAAGGGATGTTCAGGGCAGCCTAGTAGTGTGGTTAGTGTTCTCAGCTGCAATCACTTTTTTTTCACAGTAAAGGAAATAGCTCAAGGACAAAAAAGTAACTGAGAAAAAAAGTCATCCAATCACTGCCTCTGTAAAACAGAGTATAGATGAGTGGCCAAAAGAGAGGTCAATTTAGGGTATAGAGGTGTCTCGATACTTTCCTCTTGAACACCCAGAATTCATTCAATGCTAACTGTGCGAATGGGAACGCCTAATTAAACCTCTTGTACTCTACTCAGTGCTACAAAAAAAAAAAGGAATAAACATGACGTCACTGAAAACCTCTGTCAAGACGGCGTGCGCGGCGCCTCCAGTGTCCGCAGGTGTTACGTGTGTGCACTGTTTGGACGTGAATCTCAATGGCACCCGTTTATTTTACAATTCCTTATGATTCCAGGGTAGTGGTCCTTGTTTTAATTTAAACGATGCATGAATTAATATGTACTGTATGTATTTGATTTTTGTGTTTGTGTGTGTGTGTGTGTGTGTGTGTGTGTTTTCACCACCAAGGCCTGATCACGAGTTGGACTCGCAATCGCCAGCAAGTACCCTCCAAATTAGAGCAACTGCAAGGGTCATTAGTCGATCTCTGGGTACTGCCAGGACCTCACACGCCACACACTCCATCTCCCTTGCTCAAGGCCCAAGGGGGACAGTAACCACTCCTAGTCAGCGGAAAAATCCCGTACTCAGCGGGCCTGTCAGGCCGTGAAGCTTGGCAGCGCAGCGCTTTACCGACTCATCTGTCAACATAGCGGCAGGTGCTTGATTCTCCGGGGCTGTTGTGATCGGAGCAGGGTATATGAGAGCACGCGCCGCCTCATTGTCTCCTGCCGTGGGTGGCGCTGCGGCCGCCTCGTTACGCTCAAAGGGACGCCACGAAGGACTTAATGTATCCAAAGCTGTGTTAGGCTGAAGGGAGACTCGTGTTCCCGTATAACTATCGCGGTATTTACTGGTCAACGCCTACACGGAATAGTTAGTTTCGTGAGCCATTCCTTTCTCTGGTGTACACGGAATAACTGATAAGTAAGTGTTTTAAGGTGGAGTTACTGTACTGTATATGTGTCGGAAATCATTGTACCTTAACTGGTTTGCTGATAGTTTGTGGTGGCTACAGGTTACTTGGTTGTGGTATCGATTTGACCTAGTGATGATGGTAACAATGATAGGACGTTAGGAATGACTTAATGTATCCAAAGCTGTGAGGGGAGCCTCGTGTTCCTGTATAGCTATGGGGGTATTTACTGGTCAACGCCGACACGGAATAGCAGCCGAGTAGTGTGGTTAGTGTTCACAGGTGGAGCCACGATACTTTATATGCGTGGGAACTGAGTGTACCGAAACTGATTAGCTGAAACAGTTTGTGACAGTTACGTTAGTTGTGGCTGTGGCACTGGTGGGACTAAGGTTGGCAGCGATCAAGTTGACTTAGAATAATGAAAACACCGCTGAAAACAAATAAACACAGCTTGAGACACATTCACTCGCATCAATCATCGTCTATCTATAAGTCATGCAATATTAAAATAGCTTTCTCTGCGAGTTAGACGGAAACCTCGAATTCATACAATGTCCTGAAAACCTCTTAGACTTTACTGAGCACTACAAACAGTGAAAAGCTCTTTAGACTTTAGTTATCACCACAACAATAAAGCAAAAACAAACGAGGTGATTTGTGTGTCCAGGAAGTGCGGTGTGTGTGTGTGTGTGTGTGTGTGTGTCAGGCTGCTGGGCACTCTTGTCCCTGGTGACCTGGCCGCAGCTGAGACACTCGGCAGGAGAGGCACGACTCGGGGCTTGTGATTCGTGGCGGCAATTCATGTTGTTTGGGTGGCCGACCGTCGATACTGTCTCCCTCCTCCTCCTCCTTCTCCTCCTCCCCGCCCTCCGGTCCCACCCATGCACGAGGACATCTCCCCCATCTCCCAGAATTGTTATTTTATGGGTATTTTTGTTCTGTGTGTGTGTGTGTGTGTGTGTGTGTGTGTGTGTGTGTGTGCATTCCGGGCTTTGTGCAGGCGGGAGTCTTTGCATGCCGTTCACCGCCGTTCTCACAGCCTTCCCTCCCCGCGGTCCACACTTCCGGGTCTTCAATTACTCCGCCTCGCTGCACTGCTTCAAGAGCCGCGTGGCGGACAGGCTCCCGCCCTCCTTAACGCTGAGGTCGGTATTTTCAGACGCTCCCGCCTCTCACATCAGCTATTTCCAAAGACCGGAAAGAACATTAATAGCGTTCTGATTAGTGTTTTTTCACGTCCATGGTACAGAAGCTTTGTCAGACTACCACCAAGGTCAAAGAACTACTCCTGGAAACACCCAAACCACCTATGAAAGTGTTGTCAAAGATGTGTTCTTGGGCCTTGAAAGGTTTAAAAATGTGGTCTTTCATGCTAGTGTTTACAGGGTAATAGAATTCACGTCCATCGCAGACTCAGAGGCTCTAGTGACGGGGATGAACGTGGAGGTGACGTGTGCTCTTGCCTACAGCACATTATTTTTTTCTACCTACATTTAACTTCACTGTTGTTTCATCCGTAGTAATGTAAGGCTGATACCGTAACAAATACATTAGTCTGCAGTATGTGTTTATTGTACTGTTTATATTTTTAAGAAGGAAAGCAGTATTCGTTAAACTAGTGGACAGTCAAGGTAATAAGACACCACAGACCCAAATGTTCACGACACTGATCAAGCCAACCAATCAAAGCCGTATTGCACACTGCACTAATTTGTCACCCTGGTGTTTAGTCTGTCACCGAGGCAGTAATATTTAGGCCACAACGTTTACCAGATAAATTACGATATTCATTTACCTTGTACAGACCTGTAAACTTATCGAAATATAACATATAACACGGCCTTTTTTCTTGCTCTTTTTTTCTCGATTCCTTGCTGTCTCCCTTGCCGTAAAAAAAAAAAAAACACCTCCAGAATCATCTCTCGGGCCACTGACCTCTGGAGAAAGGCCACAAAGAAGACTCGATCAATCATACCTCACGCCGACCATCTGCTTACAAGAGGCATTTCCAGCGGCTGATTTTAGGGAGCCCTTGAAAAATAATCACATACTTTTTTTTTTTTTTGCAACAAAGGAGACAGCTCAAGGGCACTAAAAAGGAAACAATAATAATACAAAAGCCCGCTACTCGCTGCTCCTAAAAAGAATCCAAAGAGGTGGCCGAAAGAGGGGTTTATTTCGGGAGGAGAGGTGTCCCGATACCCTCTTCTTAAAAGAGTTCAAGTCGTAGGCAGGAGGAAATACAAATGAAGGAAGATTGTTCCAGAGTTTACCAGCGTGAGGGATGAAAGAGTGAAGATGCTGGTTAACTCGTGCGTAAGGGATGTGGACAGTAAAGGGATGAGCTTTAGTAGAGAGTGGTGTTCAGCGTGACCCCGGGAGGGGGGGAGGCATGCAGTTAGCAAGTTCAGAAGAGCAGTCAGCGTGAAAATAACGATGGAAGATAGACAGAGAGGCAACACGGCGGCGGAATTTAAGAGGTAGAAGACTATCAGTAAGAGGAGGAGAGCTGATGAGACGAAGAGCCTTAGGCTGGATTCACACGAGCCACTTTTTAGTGGTCAGTGGCCGCCACAAAATAATGGTCAAAACAGAACACACACATCTCTATGGGTGCATGCACACGGGCCACTTTTTTGTGGTCGCCACAAAACAGTGGCGAGTTGTGGCGGGCGGAGCCATTTTTTCCGACCACGCCACTGTGGCCAGCGATAGATACCGTTGTTTCAAATATAAGGCAGCGTGCACACGAGCCACTATCGGTGGCCACCACCCTGCCACCCGCCGCTTTCCCTCTGTCTTGACACTGACCTTTATGAATTATAACTGTCATAATGATGTATAAGTATGACCCTCACGCATAACTTGTGTTCAGGTCATGATGAATAAGCTCTTACATGCTTTCAGAATTAATGTTTCATTTCGTTTCACAGTTTTGCATATTAATAGATTCTGGTGTGGATTATCTACTGAATGTGGTAGTTTTATTTATTAGGAAGTAGAAAGTAGAAATGTTATGTAACCGCAAAGACTGATGAATTGTCAATAAATTACATCTAATGTGACTTTATATTCTTCATGTTCAGCCTTACTTTAAGATTTCCGCAAGTCTCTCTTCTACTGGCACACACTTCCTCGTGTTTGTGTCCTGCCGTGTTATACGTGGACCAATTACTGTCATAAGATGATCAAAGCTGTCCTGTGACTTCCTGAAGTAGTAAAAAAAATATATATATATATATATATATATATATATATATATATATATATATATATATATATATATATATATATATCTAGGGTGCTCTTTTAGCTCTGTAAATGATGTGTGGAATGCTAGACGCACTAGTCTGCTGCTAACTATGGGGTGAACCCAGTACTTTCTTCTGCGCTTTTTGCCAATAGAGAACAGGCAGCTGCTACCTCTACGAGACCCATAACGCCACGTACTGACCTCATTAGTGGCCGCCACCGAGTGGCTCGTGTGCACACTGTTCAGGGTGCACTACTCACCATTTTTCGTGGGGACCATTTTTTGTGGTGGCCACTTTTTATGGCGGCCACTGACCATGTCTCGTGTGAACCCAGCCTAGATTTTTGTCTTTTCTTACCTGTTTTTTGTTGTTTTTGTAGAGATGACACGATTGCCTTCAGTATACCTTCCTTTTATCACGTGTAATGAACGTGTCGTTACCTAGGTCATCTGGTTATTAAGAGTACTGTCTTGCTGGCCCCACTCCCCGCCCCTGGACCCTCGGGATCTCCAGCACCGCCGTGAACGCCCCGGGGGAGCCGAGGCGCTCTGCATGCCGGGACTCCTGGGCCCTGAGCTCGCCAGGGAGACCTTGGGCCCCCTGACGCTCCCCAGCCCCGCTGAGGCGAGGGGGATTGGAGCAAGACTTGCCTCTTAAACCACCAGACGGGAATATTAAGTTAATCGAAACTACCGTGAAGGCGCCGATCACGGAGTTTGTCGGAAGGGCCGAAGGAACGTGACAGATCATCCTAAGAATGACCTTGGGATGGTTTTCGGGGCAGCATCCGTTTCCCTCTTATCCATATTGCCTCCCTTTTTGCTTATTTTGCATATTCCTGTCTCTCTCTCTCTCTCTCTCTCTCTCTCTCTCTCTCTCTCTCTCTCTCTCTCTCTCTCTCTCTCTCTCTCTCTCTCTCTCTCTCTCTCTCTCTCTCAATATGGTAGCAGTAGTAGTAGTAGTAGTAGTAGTAATAGTAATAACAGTACATAAGAACATAAGAACGTAAGGAGTCTGCAAGAACTCAAACTTTTTCTAAAAACTCCACTCTGGACGATTCTGGGCATATTCCTCCTACTCACCCCCCCTCTGACTCCTTTATGCCTGTTATAAAGATTCTTCAAAATGATGTTTTCTATGCCCTCTCTGGCCTCAATCCTCAGAAGGCTTATGGACCTGATGGAGTGCCTCCTATTGTCCTTAAAAACTGTGCCTCCGTGCGGTCACCCTGCCTGGTCAAACTCTTTCGCCTCTGCCTGTCAACATCTACCTTTCCTTCTTGCTGGAAGTATGCCGTCACACAGCCTGTACCTAAGAAGGGTGACCGCTCCAATCCCTCAAACTACCGTCCTATTGCTTTACTTTCTTGTCTATCTAAAGCTTTTGAATCAATCCTTAACCGTAAGATTCAAAAGCACCTTTCCACTTCTGACCTTCTATCTGATCGCCAGTATGGGTTCCGCAAGGGGCGTTCTACTGGTGATCCTCTAGCCTTCTTAACTGACTCTTGGTCATCCTATCGTAGCCGTTTCGGTGATACGTTTGCTATTTCGCTGGTCATATCAAAAGCTTTTGATAGGGTCTGGCACAAATCTATGCTTTCTAAACTTACCTCCTACGGTTTCTATCCTTCTCTCTGTACCTTTATCTCCAGTTTCCTTTCTGACCGTTCTATTTCTGCCGTGGTAGACGGTCACTGTTCTTCCCCTAAATCTCTTAACAGTGGTGTCCCACAGGGTTCTGTCCTATCTCCCACTCTTTTCCGTTGTTCATTGATGATCTTCTTTCCAAAACGAACTGTCCTATCCATTCCTACGCCGATGATTCCACTCTGCATTATTCAACTTCTTTTAATAGAAGACCCACCCTTCAGGAACTTAACGACTCAAGGCTGGAGGCTGCAGAACGCTTAGCCTCAGACCTTACTATTATTTCCGATTGGGGCAAGAAGAACCTGGTGTCCTTCAACGCCTCAAAAACACAGTTTCTCCACCTATCCACTCGACACAATCTTCCAAACAACTATCCCCTATTCTTTAACAACACCCAGCTATCACCTTCCTCAACACTAAACATCCTCAGTCTATCCTTAACTCAAAATCTCAACTGGAAACTTCATATCTCATCTCTTACTAAATCAGCTTCCTCGAGGCTGGGCGTTCTGTACCGTCTCCGCCAGTTCTTCTCCCCTGCACTGTTGCTGTCCATATACAGGGTCATTTTCCGCCCTCGTATGGAGTATGCATCTCATGTGTGGGGGCTCCACTCACACAGCTCTTCTGGACAGAGTGGAGGCAAAGGCTCTTCGTCTCATCAGCTCTCCTCCTCATACTGATAGTCTTCTACCTCTTAAATTCCGCCGCAATGTTGCCTCTCTTTCTATCTTCTATCGATATTTCCACGCTGACTGCTCTTCTGAACTTGCTAACTGCATGCCTCCCCCTCCCAGCCCCGCTGCACTCGACTTTCTACTCATGCTCATCCCTATACTGTCCAAACCCCTTATGCAAGAGTTAACCAGCATCTTCACTCTTTCATCCCTCACGCTGGTAAACTCTGGAACAATCTTCCTTCATCTGTATTTCCTCCTGCCTACGACTTGAACTCTTTCAAGAGGAGGGTATCAGGACACCTCTCCTCCCGAAACTGACTTATCTTTCGGCCACCTCTTTGGATTCTTTTTAGGAGCAGCGAGTAGCGGACTTTTTTTTTTTTTATTAATGTTTACTTTTTTGTGCCCTTGAGCTGTCTCCTTTGCTGTGAAAAAAAAAAAAAAAAAAAAAGAGGCCGGTTGGCCTATACAAGGCAGCTCCTGTACACTCAACCCCACCTTACCTCACCATCCATGGCTTTGTCTAACCTCTTCTTGAATGTATCTATGGTATTGGCACCCACAATGTGGCTCCCAAGCCTGTTCCATTCGTCCACCACTCTATTGGTGAACTAATTCTTGCCCTTGTCTTTGTTGAATCTGAATTTGTCTAATTTAAAACCATTGCTACGCGTCCTACCTGGTTCTTTAACTATCAAAATCTTATTGACATCCCCTTTATTAAAGCCCTTCATCCATTTATAGACTTCGATCAAGTCTCCTCGCAACCTTCGCCTTTCTAGAGAGTGTAGATTTAAATGCTTCAGCCTGTCTTCATAAGGCAAGTTTCTCACCCCCTGAATCATCTTTGTCATCCTCCTCTGTACAGATTCTAACATCTTGATATCCATTCTATAGTAGGGGGACCAGAACTGAACTGCATAATCGAGATGAGGTCTAACTAGTGCTAAGTAAAGTTTGAGGATGACTTCAGCGCTCCTATTGCTTACGCTCCTTGAGATGAAACCCAGTACTCTGTTTGCCCGATTTTTAGCCTGAATGCATTGAGCCCAGGGCCCGTATCCTCGACAACTATTAATACTAAACTTGGTATTAACTTTCGACTTTGATATTAACTTCACTCTCAAAGTGTATCCTCAACAACTATTAGCCTAATACCTACTCTTAACTTTGGTATTAACTTGAGAGTGCTGGCGAGGACTTCTAAACACTTAATAGTAAAGTTAATAGTGAAACCCAGACCCAGACCCATATCAACATGGCCCCCGGACTTCCTCGTCCAGCCCGCCTCCGCAATTTAGAGTTTGATAGGGCGCTTTGGAACTGTATAACGATGGTGAACTTGTCAAGACATACATATTAGACCGTGCAGGAATGGAGTATGTGACTGATTTGGTGAGAAGAGAGCTACAAGATCCAGTTCAAAGGGAGCATTCCCGCACCCCGGGGTTGAAAGTGATTTTGACTTAAAGGAACTTGGCTACAGGAAAAATGCTGCAGTGTTCAAGTGATGAGTTAGGGGGTAAGCCAGAGTAGTGTAAGCAGGGTGATTGTGGAAACTCTGGCCGCCCTCAGTGACCCGTAGGTAGTCGGGAGGTTTATCCAGTCTCCCCTTGATAGGGTGGAGATCCGTGTAAAGCAAGCAGAATTCTACCAACTTGCCGGTGTTGTGGGAGTGATAGACTGTGCCCATGTGAAAATAATGGCACCAAAGGAAAACGATGTAGTTTATGTCAACAGAAAAAAAAAATAAACATAGCTTGAACATACAATTAGTGTTTGATGCCTTTGTTATTGATTAAAATGTGAAATATTCGAGTTAAGGAAAACAAAACATGGGAAAAAAACTTATTTGTAGCAGAAAGGTACACACATGCAAATGAAAAAGATGACATTAAAATTGCATTAAAATGTCATTTAGAATATGATTTATAATTATTGCTGCCGGTTATTCATATTGAGATAATGGTGGTAAGAAAGCTTGTTAGAGACGTCTGCCAGTGTGAGGGAGGAGGAACGAAAGGTCGAGGTGACCACATCGCGAACATCATGACTTATGAGTGAAGTAAAACGAGGTTACTTGGTTTCTGTTTACAAAGTTCCAAGTGGAAAAACAACTTTATTGTGAATTCAGTGTATACTTTTCTGGAGTATTGCGTTTACTGAGTGAATTGGTGACCAATCTGTTGCTATTTGTGTCTTGCTTGAAGATATTCATCATTGGATTCAAAGCTATGGTATTAATGTGCAATAGTCATCATAACAAAATACGTAGTAATTAATTATATATGTCAACCTATTTATTTTCATGAGATCATGGTATGACCACTGAAAACATATCTTTTATCTTGGCTCCATTACAAATTCAGTATATAATTACTCTATCAGTGGAATCTAGTTTTCAGCATCTTTTATTATTATGCCAATATTCTAAGCACTCAGCTTGCAAACATGCTTAGGTTTATGTTGTCAGCTTGGGTCGGACTTATGTGAACACTTTACCAAGTGACCTAAGATTACTCAATGCTCGCAAAGCTATGGTATTAACGTGCAATGGTCATCATACCAAAATACGTAGTAATTAATTATATATGTCAACCTAATTATTTTCATGAGATCATGGTATGACCGCTGAAAACATAGCTTTTTTTATCTTAGCTCCATTACAAATTCAGTATATAATTATTCATATATTCAATAAAGTAGTGGAATCCAGTTTTCAGCATCTTTTATTATTATGCCAATATTCTAAACACTCAGCTTGCAAACACGCTTAGGTTTATGTTGTCAGCTTGGGTCGGACTTAGGTGAACACTTTACCAAGTGACCTAAGATTACTCAATGCTACCCTATAGGTATACTACATCTTTGATTGTGAGTTCATCAGAGAGCACTGGAGAGCAGCATGAGTCTAATTAGGTGCTAATGAATATCCTGCCTGCATCACAGACTACATAAAATGCAAATATGATCAGTGCCTAAAGGTGTTATAAGCTAATGATGGTAAATAAATAAATAAATAAATAAATATAAATATAAATATATATATATATATATATATATATATATATATATATATATATATATATATATATATATATATATATATATATATATATATATAAACTGTCTGCACTAATGTCCCTCCCACTTTTGAAGGCCAAATGACGCCCCTGATTGTAACAACGCATCTTGTAACACCCATGACTGGGTGCCGGTGCAAATCTCCTCATTTAACACCGAGAAATTAATCTAGGCTCTAGGGAACTCAGAAAAATCCAAGTTAGAGAGTGCTGGCTGTGGAGATTGAACCAGTGACCTTCGACATACAAAGCCATGTCTGTCAGTCGAGCCAATAAAGGTAAAGGTAAAGTTGGGGCATACGCTGTAGCAGCGCGTGGCCTCGGTGCTCATCTCCGTAACATTGGGCCTTGAGCCTGTGGTGAGAGGGAGCCCATTACCCCGGGACACAGGGCCAGTGTGACATCCGGGCTACCACAGTTTCCCCAGGTAGTCATTTATCGACCAGCCCGAGAGGGAGGATGATCAGCTGGGTGAGCTGCACGCCGACTGCCCAGGCCGGGATTCGAACCCGGGCCCGCGTAGAAGCCAGGCATGCTGACCACTAGACCACGGAGGCGTATTGGAGCCCAATCTCAAGTGAACCCACTCACAATGGCACACAATTTTTTTTCAGGTAAATTTTGTGCTTTGAATGAATTTGCTAATCATTTCTGTCGAAAAACAGCACAAATTATTTTTCACCCCTTCCACCCTAACCTCCTCAGTAATAAAAAAAAAGTGACAAAATCATAGCCTTGAGGCAGTAATATTCAGCCCCAGCATCAAAAAATTATACTGCTGCCCTATGAAAGGCATCTCTTAACTCCGATGAAGTAGGTGGTGACTGGTGGAGCAGCTTCATTGTCATCCCTTGCAGTGGCTGGTGTTATTGGGCCAGCAGATGATGAAGCAGTGGCAGGTGTCATTGGGCCAGCAGATGATGAAGCAGTGGCTGGTGTCATAGGGCCAGCAGATGATGAAACAGTGGCTGGTGTCATAGGGCCAGCAGATGATGAAGCAGTGGCTGGTGTCATAGGGCCAGCAGATATTGAAGCAGTGGCTGTTGCCGGAGCAGCTGATGGTATCTTTTCCACAAGTAATGAACAATTTGTTGGGATGGTCTCTAGCAATACTGATAAAGTGTGTATCTACAAAGAATATGAATTTAAGGGTAATTAATAAATTGTTTTAATAAGAATATAAAAGTTTTTGCCAAAAACATACAGGCCAGTCAATATTTCACTGCTGCTTGACTGTTGCTGCTGTCCTATCCCTAGCACATCATGTCAATGCTGAATGGCTCTGGTACCCTTTCAAATACATGAGACGAGCAGCCTCTGATGTCATACACCAGTTTATCTACCACAGTTAATGTCATAGTTATATAGGCAGGCGCCTGCGTATCTGTGGTGCCACATGTGTGGGGCACTCAGGTGCTGGGGAAAATGTCATTGTTATGATGGGGCAGGGGTAAACCAGTGTATGCTGTGAGGCCTTGGTGTGGAAGTTCCCTGCCTGAACTGTGCAGCTAATCCCCCATACAGTGAGGGCCTTTTTTACTCCCTCAGGGGCTGTGCAGCTGAGAGAGTGGCGTACATGAGTGTGAGTGTGTGAGTAAGTGTGTGCCTGTCTTGGCTAAAACCCTTCACTGGGGGAAGACAACCAAGGTATTTAGATAGATTGATAGTCATTGACAGATGAACATTAAAAAAATTTCTATATCAAATATGCAGTTCACTGCTATGAACTTATTAACTTTAAGCTGAAATAAAGGCATTGTGGCCAGTATAGCTGCATTCTGTGAGCACATAAAAAACTAACTAATATAAGTTTTACATTTAAAGACATAACAACTAAAAAAAATTACCAGACTGCCGCTGCTCATTCTTGCACTTGGCAATGAGAGGCTTTGATTTTTGTTGTACGTTGTACCAACGCCTCTCACAGTCATCCTGCGTACGGGGTCCACTCCCAGGGAAGGCACTGTCAGTTAATAAATGTGAATCAATTTTCTTAATCTTTTAACTAATGCATGCTTTATATTTCCCATAACTTCTCCAATAACATTTAATACATGCTGTGATGGAAAGCTAAATCAGTACCAATATTTTATTTACATGCATCATAAGACATTAACTTTTTAGTTGTTATGAACATGGCCATAAATACTACTTTTCATTACCTACTTTTCTAAAATGCTTTTCTCTAAGTAGGAGGATATTACACAATACAGCTATACAAAAAAATTCAAAGCATTAATCTTAATTCCATTCTTTTGAGTACTTCTAACCTAACATTATATCACCAGAAACTGTTTGACCAATGCTATCAAAATAATATTTTAATCTTACTTTACCATTCTCATCAAATCTACCTATTCCGATATAGTCTTAACATAAAATATTTGTAAAAGTGTTGAGAGCCTGGCATGCCCAACCCACCCACCCCCCAAAAAAAATCTAAATAAGGAATAAATAAAATAACAGGTAAATATGACTTGACTCTCTTATACTAATCCCCTTTCCACCCTAACAAACTTGGGGACCTACCATGTTAGGTTAGGACGTGTTTGGTAGGACATGTTTAGCAGGAGTTGGTTTAGTTATGTTAGATTGTTGAGGGAGTGGGATTTGCAGCAGAAATGGTCATGATGATGCTATTCACGTGGAGCAGTAGGAAAAAGTATGTCCTGTTTGGAAACTCTGTGGTTGTGTTTGTATACAAAAATACCCATTTGACGAGGTTAGGTTAGTTTGCAAGTTACTTGAATCATGGATATGTGAATATGTAACAAAAAAAATAAAAGCGTTAACCTTAATTTCAATATCTTGAGTACATTCCAATCTAACATTATATCACCATAATCTGTTTGGCCAATGCTATAAATATACTATTTTAATCTTACTTTACCATTCTCACGAAACCTACCTATTCCCATATAGTCTTGACATAAAGTACTTGTAAAAGTGTCCATAGTCTGGCATGCCTAGCATCCCCTAATAAAAATAAATAATAAACAAATAAAAATAAATAAAGAATAAAAAAAGGGCAAATATGCCTTAACTATTTATACCAACCCCCTCTTCCCCCCCCTACAAACTTGGCATGTTAAGTTAGGATGTGTTCGGTAGGACGGGGCAGGTTTGGCACTTGGGGACCTACCATGTTAGGTTAGGACGTGTTTGGCAGGACAGGTTTAGCAGGAGTTGGTTTAGTTATGTTAGATTGTTGAGGGAGTGGGGGTTGCAGCAGAAATGGTCATGATGATGCTATTCACGTGAAGCAGTAGGAAAAAGTATGTTCTGTTTGGAAACTCTGTGGTTGTGTTTGTATACAAAAATACCCATTTGACGAGGTTAAGTTAGTTTGCAAGTTACTTGAATCATGAATATGTGAATATGTAACAAAAAAATAAAAGCATTAACCTTAATTTCATTATCTTGAGTACATTCCAATCTTACATTATATCACCATAATCTGTTTGACCAATGCTATAAATATACTATTTTAATCATACTTTACCATTCTCACAAAACCTACCCATTCCCATATAGTCTTGACATAAAGTACTTGTAAAAGTGTCCATAGTCTGGCATGCCTAGCATCCCCCCCCCCCCCCAATAAAAAAAATAATAAACAAATAAAAATAAATAAAGAATGAAAACAGGGCAAATATGCCATAACTATCTATACCAACCCCCTCTTCCCCCCCAACAAACTTGGCATGTTAAGTTAGGATGTGTTCGGTAGGACAGGGCAGGTTTGGCATGGTTAGGTTTAGTTATGTTAGGTTGTTGAGGGAGAGGGGGTTGTGGCAGAAATGGTCATAATGAAACTATTCAGATACAGAATGAAAAGGTATGTTCTGTTTAGAAGGTCAGTGGTTGTGTTATTATGCAAAAAATACCCAATTGATTAGGTTAGGTTAGTTTGTAAGCTGATTGAACCATGAATATGTGATTACCAACCTTGTTACAGCTTCTGCCACTTCAGTCCACGCTCTCTTCTTATCCTCAGGGGTGATACTCTTCCCATAACACCCTCTGATTATACGTATTTTTTCTTGAATTTGATGTAAGAAGACCGTTTCATCTGGCGACCAATTAAACTTACTCCTTTTCTGCGCTGGTTCTCCGGCCCGTAGATCATTGGGGCAGATGACGTGGTTATGGTGCGGTAATTTCAGCAGAGCAAGTCGTGACGCAGGCGGGGAGATAAGGGTATTGACGAGTGACGGAGTAAAAACAGCCTTTGAGGCTGCTTCTATCTGCCACAAAACTCAGTATTTTCTTGTGTTTGCCATTTATTATGTTTCTGTTGTACATTTATACATCTTTTCTTTATTTTTCTTTTGAAATATATACTTAATTCATGTCGGATGTTTACGTTTTGCACGGAGGCGTCCTTAGCAACGAGCCCGCCATAAAGAAGAAGAAGAAGAAGATAATAATAGCCAGGATTTGCTAATACCTACACTCAAAGTTGACGAGGATAGCTTTTACTCTTAATAATTTGAAACTATTAACTTTGATAGTAACTTTAAGAGTAAAAGTTAATAGCTCTCGAGGATACGGGCCCAGGACGTAGGTCAGTGCTCATTAGTACTCCTAAGTCTCTCTCACGCCCAGACCTGCTTAGAGGAGTGTCATTTAAGGAGTAATTGTGTGAGGGGTTATTCCTACCTACACTCAGAATGCTACACATCCCGACATTGAATTCCATCTGCCACTTCCCCGCCCAATCATATAGTCTGTCAAGCTCATCCTGGAGAACGCTAGCGTCCCTGTCTGATTGGATTACTCTACCGATCTTGGTATCATCTGCGAACTTACTGACATCACTACTAATTCTTGTGTCCAAGTCATTGATGTAAATAATAAAGAGCAGAGGACCCAGCACCGACCCTTGTGGGACGCCACTCGTAACACTGCCCCATTCAGATTTTTTACCAATGATTTGCACTGTCTGCTTCCTACCACTAAGCCACGCCCTGATCCAGTTCAAAACTTTCCCATCTACGCCGTGAGCCTGTAATTTTAGTAATAGCCGGTGATGAGGGACTTTGTCGAACGCCGTACTGAAATCTAGATATAATATGTCATAATTTTCATCTCGGTCAACCGCCTCGATTACTTTAGTGTAGAAGGACAACAAGGTTAGTAAGGCAAGACCTACCCTTTGTGAACCCATGCTGTGAATCATGAATTAAATTATGCTTTTCTTGCTGATTAATGCTGATAATGTGACTTTATATTCTTCATGTTCAGCCTTACAGTAAGATTATCGCAAGTCTCTCTTCTACTGGCACACACTTCATCATGTTGATGCCCTGCTGTCATAAGATGATCAAAGCTGTCCTGTGACTTCCTGAAGTAGTCAAAAAAATTATCAGGGTGCTCTTCTAGCCCAGTTAATGAAGTATGGAATGCCACACGCAAAGTAGTCTGTTGCTACTTTCTTCTGCGCTTTTTACCAAGAAAGCACAGACATCTGCTACCTCTGCGAGATCCATAACGCCACGTACTGACCTCATTAGTGGCCGCCACCGAGTGGCTCGTGTGCAAGGTGCACCTACTTACCATTTTTCGTGGCGACCATTTTTTGTGGTGTCCACTTTTTTGTGGCGGCCACTGACCACTAAAAGTGTCTCGTGTGAACCCAGCCTTAGACTCCACTCTGTCCAAGAGAGCTGTGCGAGTGGAGCCCCCCCACATGTGAGATGCATACTCCATACGAGGGCGGACAAGGCCGCTGTATATGGATAGCAACTGTGCGGGGGAGAAGAACTGGCGGAGACGATACAGAACGCCCAACCTCGAGGACGTTGATTTAGTGAGAGAGGAGATGTGAAGTGTTCCGTTAAGATTTTGAGATAAGGGGAGACCGAGGATGTTTAGTGTTGAAGATGGTGACAGCTGAGTGTTGTCGAAGAATAGGGGATAGGTGTTTGGAAGATTGTGTCGAGTTGATTGGTGGAGAATGGGGTTTTGAGGCATTGAAGGACACCAGGTTCCTTTTACCCCAATCGGAAATAATAGTAAGGTCTGAGGTTAAGCGTTCTGCAGCCTCCAGCCTGGAGTCACGTAATTCCTGTTGAGAGGGTCTTTTGGTGAAAGAAGTTGAATAAAGCAGAGTGGAGTCATCAGCGTATGAGTGGATAGGACAGTTTGTTATGGAAAGAAGATCATTGATGAATAACAGGAAGAGAGTGGGTGATAGAATAGAGCCTTGTGGAACACCACTGTTAATAGGTTTAGGGGAAGAACAGTGACCGTCTACCACGGCAGAGATAGAACGGCAGGAAAGAAAACTGGAGATAAAGGAACAGAGAGAGGGATAGAATCCGAAAGAGGGCAGTTTAGAAAGCAAAGACTTGTGCCAGACTCTATCGAAGGCTTTCGATATGTCTAGCGCAACTGAGAAAGTTTCACCAAAACTGCTAAGAGAGGATGACCAAGAATCAGTTAAGAGAGCAAGAAGATCGCCAGCAGAACGCCCCTTGCGGAATCCATACTGGCGATCAGATAGAAGGTTAGAAGTGGAAAGGTGCTTTTGAATCTTCCGTTTAAGGATTGATTCAAAAGCTTTCGATAGACAGGAAAGTAAAGCTTTAGGGCGGTAGTTTGAGGGAGTGGAACGGCCCCCTTCTTAGGCAGAGGCTGTATGAAGGCGTACTTCCAGCAGGAAGGAAAGGTAGATCTTGATAGGCAGAGGCGAAATAGTTTGACCAGGCAGGATGTCAGGACGGAAGCTCAGTTTTTAAGGACAATAGGAGGCGCTCCATCAGGTCTATAAGCCTTCTGAGAGTTGAGCCCAGAGCGGGCATAGAAAACATCCTTCTTAAGAATCTTAATAACAGGCATAAGGGAGTCAGAGGGGGGATGTGTAGGAAGAATATGCCCAAAATCGTCCAGAGTGGAGAGCTGTTACAGAAAGTTTGAGTGAAGAGTTCAGCCTAAGAGATAGATGAGACGGTATTGCTGCCGTCTGGGTTAAGAAGAAGCGGGAAAAAGGAAGAAGTGAAATTGTAGGAGTAGGAGAAGCATTAGCTTATCGTTGAATAGCCTAACACCTGCAACACGGACGGCCCTTGGAATCTTATAATTGTCCTGCAACGGTCCCAGGCGGCACACGGTAATCCTGCACCGCCTTGAGTATCGCGGCCGGGTCCTGGGAGGCGCCGCGGAGCAGGGAGGTGTCGTGTCGCCAGGCCGGGCACGTTTTGAGTGTGAAGGTCGTTATGAATTCTCAACGAGCTGTCGGGAATGACTCGTCCGCTTTCAGGTATTTGCATGTGACTTATCCGGCGACTGTTTCCAGAAAGTGTTTATCCGGCAGCCTGTCGTGCACCGATCGACTTACCTGACGAGTGGCGCGGGACAACGGGAACACCGGAGTGGAAGTTGTCGCAAGGGACACAGTTTTAAAATGTATCATTATACGTAGTGAGTGTATTTTTAGGGCAAATGAGACAAACTAAGGTCTGAAAAGTGCAAAACAAGATTATAAGTATATTTATGTTAGTAGTGCATTATATTTTAAGGTAAATGAGATAAACTAAACGGCTGAAAAGTTGGAAACAAAGAATAAGTATATTTTTGTTAGTAGTTCATTATATTTCAAGGTAAATGAGACAAACTAAAGGGCGAAAAAGTGCAAAACAAGATGATGAGTATATTTTTGCAAGTAGTGAATATAGATTTTACGCTAAAGAGACAAACTATGAGCTAGAAAGTACTAAACAAAAATTACCAGCATTTTTTTGTGAGTCGTGAATAGGTTTTATGCCAAGGCGACAAACGAGTTAAGAGTGTTGCAAGTTAATACGGGATTGTTAACATGTGTTCCAGCGTGCTGTTGTTGTGTTCTGGGAAAGGTGCTGCCAAATCTTGTGTTGCGGGTGCCCTAACCATTGCCATTCTTGCTGTTCATAGATAGATAGATAGATAGATGAATTTAGATAGCTAATGAGATAAATAGACAGAGATAGATCGATTTATAGACAGCCGTAAAGCTCAAAACAAAATGCAACACTCTGCCGCCGCGAAGTTTGATGGAGGAGAATGCTGAATATAGAATGATAGAATTAGTTTGAGAGGAGCATTGACGCCTCTCTTCTGAAATACCTTCGTGTACAGGAAGGGTGAACTGCAGGAATAGGAGGGCAGCTACATCGTTTTTTTTTTTTTTTTTAGTTTTCTCATCATTCAAATATGTAAGTAAAAGTATCATAGTCGGTATCTTCAACGGGAAAAGAACTTGTAGGAATGTTTTGAATTTCTTCTTGTTCCTCTTGTTCTTGTTCTTCTTTTTCTTCCTCCTTTACTTTTTCTTCTTCTTTTTCTTCTTCTTCTTCTTCTTCTTCTTCTTCTTCTTCTTCTTCTTCTTCTTCTTTTCCTTCTTCTTTTTTTCCTTCTTCTTTTCCTTCTTCTTCTTTTCCTTCTTCTTTTCCTTTTTCTTCTTCTTTTCCTTCTTCTTCTTTTTTCCTTCTTATTTTCCTTTTTCTTCTTCTTTTCCTTCTTCTTCTTTTTTTCCTTCTTCTTTTCCTTCTTCTTCTTTTCCTTCTTCTTCTTCTTTTCCTTCTTCTTCTTTTCCTTCTTCTCCTTCTTTTCCTTCTTCTTCTTCTTTTTCTTTTTCTTCTTTTTTTCCTTATTTTTTTTCTTTTTCTTCTTCTTCTTCTTCTTCTTCTTCTTCTTCTTCTTCTTTTCCTTCTTCTTTTCTTTTCTTCTTCTTCTTATTATTATTATTATTATGATTATGTTTATTATTATTATTATTATCATTATTATTATTATTATTATTATTATTATTATTATTATTATTATTATTATTATTATTATTATTATTAATATTATTACTGTTATTATCATCATCCTTATTATTCCATACCTTTTTGCACCCAAAGGCAAACTAAGGTCAATAATCTTCAGATACCTTAAAAAAATGCCTGGGAAAAACGTTGCTGCACGCGTATGATGTCTGTAACGTTTGCTAAAATATACAACTCTCACGTAATCGCATGTCTTTTATTTGGCACGCGCGTAAAGGCTGACAAGTTTAAATCATGTTTACCCCGAGCAGAAATTAAATTTAGAGTTGACTTCAAAGGGACGTGGGTGTGTGTGTATATTTTTTTTTATTTCCTCTCATTAACATTACTATTACAGAGCAGCGTTAGGGAGGAATTAATGAGTAGCGGGGCGAGGGTGTTGTGCGGGGCTGATGATGATGTTGATGATGATAGGGTAAGAGTGTTGCGAGATGTGTTGGTGTTAATGGGATAATATGACGCATTGTTGTGTTTAGAACTACTGATACTGATGTTCTGAAGGTACGAGTGTTGCAGGATTATTGGTTCTAATTTAGTAAGGGTGTTGTGTTGGGCTGCTGATGATGATGATTGTGTTGATGGCGTGAGGATTAATGTTGCAAGATGTGTTGGGGTTAATGTGATAAGGTATTTGTATTATTTTTTACAGTAAAGGAAGCAAAAAATAATAACTGATAAAATGCGAACTGATGATAAAGGCCAGAAGGGTAAGAGTGTTGCGAGCTTATTAGTGTTGAGGGGTTCATGATAAGAGTGTTGCGAGCTTATTAGTGTTGAGTGTTTCATGATGAGAGTGTTGCAGAGTGTAGGGTTGTGGGTAATGATCTGAGTGTTAGTGTTGCAAGATTGTTACGATTAATAATGTGGGGTAAGGGTGTTGCAGAATTGTGTTGAGAGCTGATAATGGTAATGATCTGAAAGGTAGGAGTGTTGCGAGGCTGTTTGTGTTAGTAATGAGTTCGGGGTAAGAGTGTTGCAACCTTGTACGGGATTGTTAATGTGTGTTCCACCGTGTTGTTGTGTTCCTGGTAAAGTGTTGCCAAATCTTGTGTTGTGGGTGCCCTAACCATTGCCATTTTTTATTATCATAGATAGAATGATAGATAAATATAGATAGCTAATGAGACAAATAGACAAGATAGATAGAGAGATAAAAAGAGATAAATGGATGAGATAGACAGAGAGATAGATAGATAAAAAGAAAGAGATATAACTAATGAGATAGATAAACATAAATAGATAGAAAGATAGATGTATAGACAGATAGAATAATAAAGATTGATAGACGGATAGTGTGTGTGTGTGTGTGTGTGTGTGTGTGAGTGTGTGTGTGTGTGTGTGTGTGTGTGTGTGTGTGTGTGTGTGTTCACCTTCACAATATATGAAAATGTCCACGCAGAAGGCTCCTCTCCCTGAATATGCATGACGGAAAATACACATAAATTGCATACAGTGTTTCATTCATTTTTTTCTAGTGCAATAAAATCCGTATATTGAGTCCGCTTGAGACTGATAAAACGGGTCACAGAATTGAATGTTTTTATTGACGTTGACGGCGCTTCATTAATTAACCTTCAATCATCCAAACAAGTAATTGAGAGTGATTTATCGGGCAATATATTCAGGTTTATATTTATCTAAGTATCCCTGCTGTTAGGTTTCCACTCCCTTTAGCTACGCGCCATTAGCCCAGTAGCAGCGACGAGCCAAATTTGTGGCTTTACCGTGTAGCAGCGACGGGCCAAATTTGTGGCTTTACCGTGTAGCAGCGACGGGCCAAATTTGTGGCTTTACCGTGTAGCAGCGAAGGGCCAAATTTGTGGCTTTACCGTGTAGCAGCGAAGGGCCAAATTTGTGGCTTTACCGTGTAGCAGCGAAGGGCCAAATTTGTGGCTTTACCGTGTAGCAGCGAAGGGCCAAATTTGTGGCTTTACCGTGTAGCAGCGAAGGGCCAAATTTGGCTTTACCGTGTAGCAGCGTCGGGCCAAATTTGTGGCTTTACCGTGTAGCAGCGACGGGCCAAATTTGTGGCTTTACCGTGTAGCAGCGACGGGCCAAATTTGTGGCTTTACCGTGTAGCAACGACGGGCCAAATTTGTGCCATGATATAAACCCCCCCCAAATAGATGATGCACAAACTGATCACAAATGCTTTTATATATACTATATACATATATATATATATATATATATATATATATATATATATATATATATATATATATATATATATATATATATATATATATATATATATATATATATATATATATATATATATATATATATATATATATATATATATATATATATATATATATATATATATATATATATATATATATATATATATATATATATATATATATATATATATATATATATATATATATATATATATATATATATATATATATATATATATATATATGAAATGGTTTGTGAGTGATGATTTTTCTCATTTTCTCGCTTAAGGGACCATTAAGAAACATGATCCCCGCAGCTACCGGGTTAAGATGAAAGCTATATTCAGCCCAAGGTGAGAACACGTTGAAAAGCAGCTCCTCCCAACGGTGACGGAGGAAGGGCACGGCTACGCTGGTGCTGGTAATTGATTGACAGTTGATCCGTTGGAGGCTGGGCGCTTCAGGTAGTCAGGTAGAAGGTGGCGGGCGGGCTTCTCCACTGATCCTTTCTCACCTTTGGCGGAATAGACAGTAACGACACGGTAAACAATGTGCTCGTAATTCAGGTGAGGGAGTTGCACCTCTTTTGGGGGTTCAGCAAACCAGTTTCGTAGAGTGATAAAGGAAAAAGATAAGTAAGATATATATTGTAGTCTAACATTATTTATATTTTTTATTTTTATTTTTTGTCTTATTTTTGTCTCTCCACTACTACTACTACTATTACTACTACTACTACTACTACTACTACTACTACTACTACTACTACTACTACTACTACTACTACTACTACTACTACTACTACTACTACTGCTGGGTAAATACAACATCACACACGCACACACAAAAAACAAAGGAGTACGGAAGGAAAGGAATCGGGTACAGTGTTGGAATGTGATCTTGTTGGCTTTCTTTTATTTCTTTATTCTTCCCATTTTTCCCTCGTTATTATTTATGAGTGTGTGTGTGTGTGTGTGTGTGTGTGTGTGTGTGTGTGTGTGTGTGTGTGTGTGTGTGTGTGTGTGTCGTTGAATCGCGAAGTCTCTTGAATTGTTGACGGAAATTTGATTGAGAGAGAGAGAGAGAGAGAGAGAGAGAGAGAGAGAGAGAGAGAGAGAGAGAGAGAGAGAGAGAGAGAGATTTTCTTTTCATTCATCTTCTTTTCTTATTCTTATGTTCTTCTTCCTCCTCCTCCTCCTCTTTCATCTCCTCCTCCTCTTTTTTTCTTTTCATCTTTTGTCTCCTCTTCCTCCTCCTCCTCCTCCTCCTCCTCCTCTTTCTTCTTCTCTTCCTTTACGTGTCCCTCACCCTCTTTCATTCGCTTAACTTTCTTCTTCCTCCTCTTTCATCTCCTCCTCCTCCTCCTCCTCCTCCTATTACGCCATCTCTTGTTTTCCTTTCTTTTGATCCTGCATTGCTTTCAACTTCTATTTTTTCTCCTCCTCCTTTTCCTCTTCCTCTTCCTCCACCTCCACTTTCACCTCCTCCGTCCTCTCCTCCTCCTCCTCCTCCTCCTTATATTTCTTCTTCTCTCCCTTAACATTTTTCTCCTTTTCCTTTTCGTTGTTTCTCCTGATCAATTCCCTCTTTCTCCTCCTCCTCCTCCTCCTCCTCTCTCTCTCCCGTGGGGGGGTGAGAGGTGAGGGCAACTGACCACCAATTCCGAGAACTGGTTCCAAGATAATCCCGATATTGCGGGAGTTTCAA
The DNA here is from genome assembly GCF_024679095.1 of Eriocheir sinensis. Taxonomy (NCBI): domain Eukaryota; kingdom Metazoa; phylum Arthropoda; class Malacostraca; order Decapoda; family Varunidae; genus Eriocheir; species Eriocheir sinensis. Next base: position 1,756,463 of record NW_026111942.1, read on the forward strand.
TGGCGTGACCTCATGGCAGCCTCCCTCTCTCTCTCTCTCCCCGCGGCCGACTCACGAACGTGGAGTTGCCTGCCTCGGGACACCCACCTGCAGCGCTACACTCAGGGTGATGATGGTGATGGTGGCTGTTTTGATGTGAGAACTGACTGCCAACTGATGACGGGTAACCAGTGCCTTCCATATAGTCTGTTTCCTTCTCCAATTATAAATGAAGGAGAGTAATTGATTGTGGTGTGTGTGTGTGGTGTAAGAACTGGCTGCCAATTGACAGGCGTAACCAGTGTCTTCCATATAGTCCGTTTCCTTCTCCAATTCATAAACGAAGGAGCGTAACTGTTGGTGGTGGTATTGAGTATATAGTGTGTGTGTCGTGTAAGAACTGAGTGCCAGCTGATGAGGGGTAACCAGCGCCTTCCATATTGTCTGTTTCTTTCTCCATTCATAAACGAAGGAGTCTAACTGATGGTTGTGGTATTGACTATATAGTGTGTGTGTGTGTGTGTGTGTGTGTGTGTGTGTGTGTGTGTGTAAGGACTGAACCGATGCGAGGTAACCAAGGTCTTCCATATGCTGTGTTTCCTTGACTGACTCGTAAACTAAGGTGATGGATCTGACACCCTCGGGACCTACCTACAGCGATACACTCGGCCTAATGGTTATGTTGATGCTGTTGACTAGCGTGGTGGTAAGGACTGACTGCTGCTTGATGCCAGGTAACCAAGGTCTCCAAATGATGTATTCCCTTGGCCTTATTCGTAAACAAAGGCGCGTAGTTGCCTGCCTCGAGACCCACCTTCAGCGATACACTACTACACTGATGATGATGGGGGTGTTGACTAGCGTGGTTTAAGGACTGACTGGGAACTCATGCAGGCTAACAGACTTCTTGTATGCTGCGTTTCCTTCGATTCTTAAGCAAGGGTGCCTAAGTGACTGTCTCGGGACCCACCAGAGGCGCTACACTCGGGCTGATATTGTTGTTGATACTCTTGACCAGCGTGGTGGAAGGACTGCTGGTGTAAGGACTGCCAACTGGTGTGCAATGATAAGGCCTTCCATAGTCTGTTGTTTCCTTGGCTGACTCGTGAACAAAGGAATGGAGCTGCCTGCCTTGGGACCCATCTGCAGCAGTACACTAGACTGATGAATTTTGTCTAGCGTATTGTAAAGACTGATTGTCAACTGATGTGCAGTAATAAGACGTTCCAATTGCTGTGTTGTTTCCGCGGCTGACTCGTGAACAAAGGAATGGAGTTGCTTGCCTGCCTTGGGACCCATCTGCAACAGTACACTAGACTGATGAATTTTGTCTAGCGTATTGTAAAGACTGACTGTAAACTGATGCGGGCAAAATAAGGCGTTCCAATTGCTGTGTTTCCTTCCCTCAGTAAGTTTAGAGCTCATACTGAGAGGATCATTAAGATAATTTTGGGATTCAGTTGATTTGATGATTGGCTTCAGTGTTCTTCCTGCTTTTCTTTTTTTCTGGATCAGCGATTTGCGTGTGATTTTATTGGTGGAGTCGCGTGTTGTGTGCGTTTTTTGTGTGTGGTTGAGCGTCTTGTCTGCGTTTCTTTACGGACTAGTGATTTGCGTGTGATATCATTCATAGAGTTGCGTGCGTGTATGTGTGTGGAGGAGCGTCTTGCGTATGATTTCCCATTGTGGTTTCGTTTCCCGTATCGCTAACAGTGAATTAGTGTACGAGTTACTTCATCTTGATTTTGTGTAAAGGAAATACTCTTAACATATCTCCTGGCCCTTTTGAATTAGCTTTCCCACGTTTTTGTAAAGGTAGAATTCTTACCATCATTTCTTCCCAACGTTCTTAGTAAAGGCTCAATTCTTACCATCCACTGACACTCCATAATCATCATCCTACATTTTTTGCACCAAGGGAGAGAAGGGCCGGCGTGTACAGAGCTCCGAGGGTGGGTAGTGGCGTGTGTGCTCAGAGGGACAAACCTGGTGACTGATCGCTGGGCCGCTGTGTGGAGAGACGGATGGATGGCCTGGCGCGACCCTCCGACCTTAGCTGCCCGGGAGAGAAAGGAAGCGACGTTGAGGTTAGGTAATGCAGAGAAATGACGAGTACAAAGATCAGAGACAGTGTTAGACAAAGGGAAGTTGCATTGAGGCCAAGGAATGCAGGAAAATGGTGTGTATTAAAAAGCTATGTTGACGTTAGGGTATGTAGACAAAGGGCGTAAATTGAGAGTACAGGCAGTTAGAGAATGGGAAGTTACGTTTAGGTCAGGTAATGCAGACAAATGACGTGCATTAATACTAAAGACATTGTTGGGAATAAGGGAAGCTATGTTGATGTTAGTTAATGCAGGTAAATGGCATGTATTAAAGAGTATAGGCAGTGTGAGTACAAGGGAAGGTTAGTTGAGGCTGAGTAATGCAGATATATGGAGTGTATTAAGGGTAAAGGCAGTGTTATATCGTGACCTCTTTGTGGAGCGCCGTGATTCTGATGCAAGTGAGACTGACATATATGAAGATAATCAGAGAGAGATCAAATCCATATTCTCAAACATTTCGGGGCTCACACACCCACATTTGATAAGGCTTTCGTAGAGGTTGTGTTAATGTTTCCATGGATATTTATATGAACCTAATGATAGTGTGACAAGGCTTCTGCACCATGAACGTAAAGAAACACTCATGAGAACCCGACTAATTCCCTTTGTGGCCTTGGGAATTAGTTGTTGTGGGAGCCGAAAACGTCCCTGAATACGGCCCTCCTAGCTTGCCTCTTCTGGATGGTGGGTAGTTTTATGAGCCTGGTGGTAGTCTGACCCTTCTTCTGTATCATGAACCTCAAGAAATGGTCATGAGAACCCGATTAATCCCTTTTGTGGCCTTGGGAGAATAGTTGTTATGGGAGTCGAAAGAGTTCCAGAATACGGGCCTACGTAGAGGTTGTGTTAGTATTTCCATGGGTAGTTTTACGAGCCTAGTTATAGTCAGACCCTTCTTCTGTATCATGAACCCAAAGAAACACTCCTGAGAACCCGATTAATCCTCTTTGTGGCCTTGAGAATGAGTTGTGGGAGCCGAAAGTGTCCCAGAAAACGGTCCTCCCAGCTTGTCTCTCCCGGCTGCATAAACCCGAACTGTATTATTGTTCGGCACCATTGGGTTAAAAGTGGTTGAAAAAGGCCGTAGAGTCGTCATACTCAGTATCCATAATGGCCCAAGACGCAGAAAACGATGCCTTTATGGATAACTAAGAAAACTGTGAGATTCTATGCTCAGCTGCAATAAACATAAGCCCTCACATTATATATGCAATTCTTAGTCTGACTATATAGAATTTCTCTCTCTCAGTTTTATTATTTATTCTATATATATATATATATATATATATATATATATATATATATATATATATATATATATATATATATATATATATATATATATATATATATATATATATATATATGCACTTTTCTTAATGATCATTCAGGATTTATTCATACACTACTTTCTTTTCTCTCTTTATTGTATATATGATTAGTTATGTAAAATGTATTAACAATAAATAACACTCTACTCTGTCACGTCTACCTGATTCTCCCATACTAGTCCTGTCTACCCCCACCCTATCCACCTCACTTTGACCTGAGTTCCCTAGGGAGGGTAATGAGGTCAGCACTAAAGAACGGATTACAGGGTCTAGCTTAAAATTACCTTCATTAAGATTAAAATTATCAAACTTTTGTATACATGCAGACTCTATTATTCTACGTTTCTTAAAGTTATTACATTTATACAATAGCTGACTGTCGTCCCAGTTAATAGAGTGATTATTTTCTGAAGCATGTTTAAACATAGCATTATTCAGGTTACATGTCCGAAAAGCATATAGATGTTCTTTTACGAGTTTCTAAATTTCTAACAGTTTCTCCAATATAAACAAGGTCACAATCTTTACAGTCAATTTTATATACGCCAGCTGTACCATCTACAAAATTCTTGTTTTTACTAACGTTGATTTAATGGTGGAGATATATTTATATGCTATGTTTACATCAAGGTCCTTATTAACAGTTTTAACGACATCAAGTTCAGGTCAGGTCAGGTCAGGTCAGGATCAGGTCAGTTCAGGTAACACCCAGACAGCAGATTCGGTCAAGGAGAGGTCATCAGAAGTGACCGCATAGAAATTAATTCAAGCAGTCTCTCTAGAAGTTTTATAAATTTATATCAAGAATATAATAATTTTGTTCAAAATAAAAAAGAAATTCAGAATGACTTTATCCCAAAGAAACTGTTTAGGTCAAGCAGTAATGATCCTAAATGGAGACGCAGAGTTAGAGGAGACATGATTGAAGTATAGAAATGGTTCAAGGGGATTAACAAGGGAGGGGCAGTGACGGCATGAGGTCAAGTGCACTCAGGTCAGCCACAGTTTGGTGGTGACTGCTGAGAGGACTCAGTCAGAGGCTAAACTTCATCATGGCAACACCTAGAGAAGTGTTCGATTTCGAAGACGAAGGTTTTTCTACTATCATTCTAACCGAGACAGAAGATTTAGTGCATTTTCGCTTAAACGTGAAAACCGACGAAGAGTTCCAGCGTTGGAAGGAGCTATACATGGGAAAAACCAACACTTGCTTCAACGTCAAGCATGTATATCCTGCCCGTTGCAGAAAATTGCTTCATAAAATACTAATTTGTCATCATGGTGCTGCTCGCCACTTGGGAAAGAAGAGAACATATACTGGGTAAGTACCTGTTAAAATTTGTTCTATAAATAGGATACATTTACTATGCCCTGCGGTTCAAAATACATATCAGTTATTTTAACACACTATATGAAGGAAACTGCAAACCTCTCGTACTCAAGGCAGCTCCTTCTACCATCCCCATTTCTTATCTATGCTGTTCTTGATATTCATCTTAACCTTGTTCGTAGGTGCCCTGTAACAATGGACGTTGTCATTCGGTTCATAACTAAGGACACTGTAAAGAAGGACAAACTGATGGCCACACACCCATGCTTCGTAAAACTGAAGGGACAGCACAATCACTCTCTACAGTCTGCAGAAGCTCTGAACCAGCTTAGGTACTTCCGGAAACGAGGGAGACTTTATTAAGTATTTTGAGCAAGGTACGGTAACTAATTGTTCACTGACTACTTCATTTCGTTTTCGTTCTGAAAATACTAATTTCTAAGCAGGATTGATGTAGCATTTTATGTTGTGTCTCTTAGTGCACTTGCACTATTGACTGTGTAATATTTTAACACTTCAGACTGCATGTGACATAGATTTAAGGAATATTTTAATAGCTAGGTACATTATTCATGTCTGCGCGAGCACCATGGACAACACATTCTGCTATACGTTCAATTTTCAATTTTCAGGAATGACTGCTAATCAGGCTGGAAGATTCCATGTCCTAAAAATGGGGCTGTGTGATGACTTATTTGGACAGGCCAATCATGCTATAAACCCATCGCCTCGTGCTATCAGTTATATGAGAGACGAATGGCTGAAGAATGAACATGGTGGCCTGAAGAACTTATCAATGGCAGAGGCAATCAGAAAGTATGCCGCAAATAACCCAGATGTGACGATACTGGAGGACATATCAGAAGGAAGTTTTACTGCAGTACTTGTTACAGCTTTTATGAAGAGAGTCCACATTAAATTTAGGGAAGCTGGAGAAGTAATCTTTGTGGATGCCACGGGATGTGTTGACCAACTCAACACTTCAGTTATTCCCTTCCTCTGTGCTGGACCAGCAGGTGCTGCTCCACTGGCAGTGCTGTTTACATCTTCCCAAGATGAAGCAACACTGAAAAAGGTAAGTCTGACAATTTTCCTTTTACTGAATGTTGTTAACTCCGACTGTGGATTTGTAATCGGTATATTGTGCGTGTGAAATACATAGAAATGGTCTTTGTATTTCTAACTCTCTCTCTCTCTCTCTCTCTCTCTCTCTCTCTCTCTCTCTCTCTCTCTCTCTCTCTCTCTCTCTCTCTCTCTCTCTCTCTCTCTCTCTCTCTCTCTCTCTCTCTCTCTCTCTCTCTTACACACACACACACACACGCACACACAAAGGGTCGGTTGGAAACCTAGGGTAACTGTCATTTCTGTGAAGCTTGGCTTGTGCTCTGGACGCATACTTGGATATATCTGAAGTTAATCACCTTTGCTCTTATCTACAGGTTTTGAAATGGTTAAGAGTGCTGTAGCAGAAAAGGCCTTCTATGGAAGGGCACGCCGAGACTTTCATGACTGACAACTGCGATGCCATGAGGAAAGCCCTAGCAGCAACCTGGCCTGGAGCTCGACAGTTCCTCTGCATTTTTCATTTTCTACAACAAGTATGGAGGTGGCTATTGGACTCGAGACACGAAATCAAGAAAGAAGATCGCCAGGAACTTATGACTATAGTGAGAAGCCTCGTATATTCAGCAACGAAGAACGATTTATTCACGTCATGGGAAAATTCAAGGCTAATCCTCTTTCGGAGAAGTATCCTAACTTTAGAAGGTACAGTATATTGCCATAATGTTAATCATATCTATAACAATAGTGATTTCGTAATATGGATGATAAGTACAGATAAGGCATTTTTTTTTTTATTTTCAAAATCATAATAATTGATAACATTTATATTATACTACTACTACTACTACTACTACTACTACTACAGACTTCACGAGCTGTCTAGATGTTTGCTGGCCTTTTGTAAATAGTTAATGTAAGGTCGTGTGAGTTTCCATGCTCTTCTGAACACCCAGTATTTAGGTCTAACAACTATTTTTGTTTTCTTATTTCAGCTATCTAGGCTCACTGATGGAAAGGAGTGACGAGTGGGCGATAACGTTCAGGGCAGGTGCGGTGCTACGTGGACATCACACCAACAACTTCTGTGAGGCAACAATGTGCATCATTAAGGAAGTCGTTCTTAATAGGTAAGCGCCAAGGATGTTTCTTTCTTATTTGTGATGGCTGGTTTTATTAATATAAGTACCATACATCAACATGAAATTCAAACTGCCATTTTACTGACTAGTTGTACAATTGGAGGCCTTCTCGTAAAGCTCGACTGTGTTCTATTACTTTTTTTTTTTGTTCTACATATTTTCGCATCATCAACAAACTCATCTGCGTTACTAGTGATGACAATGTCATAATTTTCTTGATTTCCGTGATTATTGTAAGTAGGGTATTACTGCCTATTATATTCAAGTGTTTCCATTACAGTAAATCACATACACAACATATTTTCCTTTCTAATAATTAAGTTCCCCTGAATCTAATATTCTGTTGCATTCTGTTGCTTCCCCTTATCAACATTTAAGTGTTTGCAGAACATTACTTACTTGTCTATTTATTCTTTCTCTCTCTTTTTTTTAGATGCAAGGCATACAACGCAACGCAGCTGATCATTTCATGGCCGAAATCTTTGACAGCTACATGAAGAAGAGGCTGGTGGACGTTGCGCTTGGCAGACGGAGAGTGAAATCATTAACACGGCTACACTGCCTCTAGAAATGGTTACTTTCAAGGTAACGGAAAGTACAGAGTCCAGAGCCAGTCTACTCCATCCCTTCAGTACGACGTAGATCTTGTGACTGGATTTTGTGAGTGTACTGCAGGGAAAATGGTTCCTTGTGTAAACATCAAGCTGCCTGTGCAGACTACAGCATGACGGTCCTGCCCCAAGTCTTCACTGCCACTACTGAAAACAGACGGTGGCTGGCGTCAGTGGCAGTAGGCGACGAGAAAGTTCCACCGAAGGCTTTTTAGAGGACTGTTGGAGCCAACATTAGAAAAAGAAGAAACTGCCTGTGCTTCTCCTGTTCAGGAATCCCAGGAAAGCACAGAGATCCAGCTAATGCCTCCTGAAGTGAACGTCGAGAATCAAGATGAAAATCCGCACCAGTCTCCAGATGTTGGCGAGTTTGTAGCTACATTCCAAAATGTGGTCGAAAAATATGCCAACAGTGACACTGCGGCAGCCCTCAGTACTGCTGTGAGACGGTTAAAGACTGTGAAAAGTGGGAATCAGCTGAACAGCATACTGCAGACCTTTGGAAGTGGCCTTTGCAATAAGGGAGCTGGCAGAGGAAAAATTCGATGCCAGCCAACATCTATCGCAAGAAGAGGGCCAGGAAAACCCAGAGGTGCGGCCCCTCTTGGTAAGGGACGACGACCGAGCCACTTACCAAACCCAAAACCAAAACGACCGCGAAATTTGTCCCAAAATATTGCGCAGAACGTGGCTAATGCTAAGTCACACGGGAGTGGCCACTAGGATAGGGATAAAGACTGTGAAAAGTGGAATCAGCTGAACAGCATACTGCAGACCTTTGAAGTGGCCTTTGCAATAAGGGAGCTGGCAGAGGAAAAATTCGATGCCAGCCAACATCTATCGCAAGAAGAGGCCAGCAAAACCCAGAGGTGCAGCCCCTCTTGTTACGGGACGACGACCGCGCCAATAACAAAACCCAAAACCAACACGACCGCGAAATTTGTCCCAAAATATTGCGCAGAACGTGGCTAATGCTAAGTCACACGGGAGTGGCCACTAGGATAGGGAGTATTGTACATGCATTGAAATAAAATTTTTGAGCGTCGGTTACAGATTTCTGTGGTATTTGTAAATATAAAGAAGGTTTGCCCGTTTTTCTAAGCTTAAGATGAAATTGACCGCATGAGGAAAACTGATGAACATTTAGAGGAGAGAGTAGAGTGTTATTTATTGTTAATACATTTTACATAACTAATCATATATACAATAAAGAGAGAAAGAATAAAAGTAGTGTATGAATAAATCCTGAAATAATAAAACTTAAGCTGAGAGAGAAATTCTATATAGTCAGACTAAGAATTGCATATATAATGTGAAAGCTTATGTTTATTTAAGCTGAGCATAGAATCTCACAGTTTTCTTAGTTATCCATAAAAGCATCGTTTTCTGCGTCTTGGGGCCATTATGGATACTGAGTATGATGACATGACTCTACGGCCTTTTTCAACCACTTTTAACCCAATGGTGCCGAACAATAATACAGTTCGGGTTTATGCCTCCCGGCTGGTCCTCTTCCTTCCCTCCGCCGTGAATACTCAGCCTCCGCTCTCCCTTACGTCTTCCATTACCCTCTTGCCTGCAGTCTCTCAGCCCCGGCCAGTTGACTTACATGCTGTCGAGTGTTTATGACCTTTCCACGACCTCTCTCTGTCTCTCTGGTTCTGGCTCTGTCTGTCTGTCACTCTCGCTCTCATTCATTCATTCATTCTCTTTTTTTTCTTTTTTCTTTCTCATTTTTCCTTTCTTTTCTTTCTTTTTCTTTCTTTTCTTTCTTTTTCTCACTCTTTTTCTTTCTTTTTCTTTTTTCTTTCGTTCTCTCATTCATTCTTTCATTTTTCCTTCCTTCTTTCTTATTATCTCTCTCTCTCTCTCTCTCTCTCTCTCTCTCTCTCTCTCTCTCTCTCTCTCTCTCTCTCTCTCTCTCTCTCTCTCTCTCTCTCTCTCTCTCTCTCTCTCTCTCTCTCTCTCTCTCTCGTTCCCCCTCCCTCCATCCCTCCCTCTCTCTAATGTAAATAAATGGTGTTTCTGAACTCATTTTACGCGTAGAATACAAGTTTTGAGCCTGGCAGTGGACTCCCTAATTCAGGACTAAGTCGACTCGAAAACTTTACTTCCCTGCTATCATAGTCCAGAATTAGTCTCGTGTGTGTGTGTGTGTGTGTGTGTGTGTGTGTGTGTGTGTGTGTGTGTGTGTGTGTGTGTGTGTGATCTGTCTTATTACCTCTCTATATACGTCTACAATTTTTGTATCTATCCAATATACTATCTGTCTATCTCTCAATCTATTACTCTACCTGTATCTATCTATCTCCAACCATCTTACTATATCTCCTTTAGTATTGCATCTATCTATCAATCTATTAATCTATTATCTCCATTTATCTTTCCATCTCTCCATCAATATTACATCTATCCATCTGTTTCCATCAAGCTATTATCCATATCATCAAGGGAATAAGGATAGGAAAGGTTTGGTTAGGTGGAGTTGCTTGGAAGGGTAAGGATGGAGGGAGGGGGTGAATGTCCAGGGAGTGATAGTGCAAGGCGTGAGTGTAAATGTCCGTCACCCTCAGCCCAGCCTCGCCTCGCAGTGTTCAGCGGACGGCCCTTGGCAGGCGTTGTCGTGGCCTCGGTGTGCATGACAAACACTGGCGGCGGGCTGGACGAGGTGCGCCATTCTTTGGGATAACGAGCTACAGCGTCTGCCAGGGAGTGTGTGAGTGTGTCAGTCTGCCAAGGGGACGGCGGTGCGTGCTCGTCTGGGCCAACGCAACAGGTGGAGAGAGAGAGAGAGAGAGAGAGAGGAGAGAGAGAGAATAGAGAGAGAAGAGAGAGAAGAGAGAGAGAAGAGAGAGAAGAGAGAGAGAAGAGAGAGAGAAGAGAAGAAGAAGAAGAGAGAGAAGAAGAAGAAGAGAAGAAGAGAAGAGAAGAAGGAAGGGAAGGGAAGGAAGAAAGAAAGGAAAGGAAGCGATCGCCTATGGGTCAAGTTTTCAAACATTTCGGCGCCCAAGCACACCTATTTGACAAGACTTTCGTAGAAGTTTAAGCATTTCTAGGGGTAGTTTTATGACCTTGGCGGTAGTTTGACCCTTCCTCTGTACCATGAACCTAAGAAACATATATTTGACAAGGCTTTCGTAGGAGTTTTGGGCATTTCCAACGGTAGTTGTATCAGCCTGGTGGTAGTTTGACCCTTCTTCTGTACTGTGAACCTAAAAACACTCGATAGAACCCGATTAATCTCCCGATTTTGGCCTTTGGGAATAGTTGGTGTGAGGGGTGGCAGCGTCTAACAATACCGCCGTTTGCTCCCGATGTGAAGGAAAAGGAGAGCAGACTTTCCTGGTTCATACGACAAGCGGGTTCACGGCGAGCACATCAGGTTCTGCCGAGTCACCGGCTTCGCTTGTCTAGAGGTCACAGTGGTGTGTCAACACGAGCTGTGCCGCCGCCACGCTCTCCCTCTCCTCCCTTCCCTCGCCTCTCTGCCTGAATAATGTCGCCACCTCACGCATTTTAATGAGTATGACAACGTGACTGAAGAAGCGTTCCACTCGCTCGGGCGCATAAAAGCACTGAAAGGATGTTGTAGTTACGAGTGAACGACTGGCAGTTGTATATTTCTTAATGTAGATGTTCAGTGGAGTAAAGAAGCCGAGTTATGATTATGTTAACGTAAATGAAGAAGCGTTACACGGACCCTGGGAATCATAAACATACTAGTAATTGATGTTGTAGTTACGAGTGAATGTCTAGCAGTTGTATATTTCTTGATGTTGATGTATAGTGGAGTAGAGAAGCCGAGTTGTGATTATGTTAACGTCAATGAAGAAGCGTTACACAAACTCTGTGAATCATAAACATACTATATTGTAGTTACGAGTTAATGTTCGCCAGTTGTCTTTTTTTGATGTTGATGTTTCGTGGGGTAAAGAAGCCGAGGTATAATCATGTTAACGTAAATGAAGAAGCGTAATACAGACACTAGGGAGGATAAACACACTTACTTAATGTTGTAGACACGTGTGAATTCCCTATACCAGTTATGTCTTTCCGGTGTTGATGTTTGGTGAATGAGGTCGAACTATCATTGTGCTAACGTGAAGGAAGAAGCGGTCCACTGGCTCTACAGGGCCCATAAGAATACTGAAAGGATGTTGTAGTTACGAATGAATGTTTAGCTGCTGTGTTTTCCTGTGTTGATGTTTGGTGGAGTGATTATTGTGGTAGTTATTGTGGTCTTAAGGGGACATGATTGATGATGATATTGAAGTTTAGGTGGAAATATTTGATACCTGATCGTGTGTGTGTGTGTGTGTGTGTGTGTGTGTGTGTGTGTGTGTGTCTCTCTCTCTCTCTCTCTCTCTCTCTCTCTCTCTCTCTCTCTCTCTCTCTCTCTCTCTCTCTCTCTCTCTCTCTCTCTCTCTCTCTCTCTCTCTCTCTCTCTCTCTCTCCGTAATTATTTTTCTTTACTGTTTACTAATTCTTTATTTGTTTCTCTTTTCCAGGTAAGAAAATGGAGACGGAAACGGAAGACTAAGGTATGGTGAAGGTTGATTCTCTCTCTCTCTCTCTCTCTCTCTCTCTCTCTCTCTCTCTCTCTCTCTCTCTCTCTCTCTCTCTCTCTCTCTCTCTCTCTCTCTCTCTCTCTCTCTCTCTCTCTCTCTCTCTCTCTCTCTCTCTCTCTCTCTCTCTCTCTCTCTCTCTCTCTCTCTCTCTCTCTCTCTCTCTCTCTCTCTCTCTCTCTCTCTCTCTCTCTCTCTCTCTCTCTCTCTCTCTCTCTCTCTCTCTCTCTCTCTCTCTCTCTATATATATATATATATATATATATATATATATATATATCAATCTGTCTGTCTATCTATCTGTCTATTTATCTATCTACCTTTCGTCCTATTACTGGTATATAAAGAAAATCTCTTGTACTCCTCCACCTTATCTCTTTTAGTTCATATTACCAAGTTTAAGGAAAGAAGCCATGCCAATAGGTGTTGTGATAGGCTTGCCATTGGTGTCGTAATAGGCTTAACATTGTTTTCGCCCCGCCCCGGCAAACACGCAACTCAACCACAACACAACACAACACAACCTGGCGTGACAATAAAGTATGGATTTGATGGTGAAGTTACAGGAAAAAAGACTCGTGCGTGTGTGTGTGTGTGTGTGTGTGTGTGTGTGTGTGTGTGTGTGTGTGTGTGTGTGTGTGTCTGGGTATCGGGTTTTGAGGCAATGGAATGAAAACTAAATGTCGATATTGTTCTTTTATTATACAACATAATTCTTTACCGACCGACGTGACTTCCTTCCTGGTGAGATGAGTAATTTCCTTCTCTTCTTTCTGTGTTTTCTTCTTTTCTTCTTCCTCTCTATTTCCGTCTCTCATCTTCGTTCTCTCCTTCCCTTCCTCCTCTCGTCTGTCCCTCCTGTTCCGTGTTTACCGCCGCCTGCTCTCCCTGAATGTCTCCCTTTAATAATTATAATTAACTCCCGTTGCCTGATTATAATGACGTGGCTTTCCCTTCCTCATGCGCTGGGTGTGCTGACCGTGAACCAATTAGTTAATACAGGCGCTGGCTGAGTGGTCAGCGTGCGGGCGTGTTGTCCTGGGCAATCCGGGTTCAAGTCCCGCCCGCCGCTATATGCTGACAATTTTCAGTCATCGCCGGGTGGCTTAAAATTAGGCACATGCTGTCCTGAAGACCACCTATCAACCTGGACTCTAGCGAAACTCTACAGTGGAGCAAAGATGAGTTCCGGGGGACAGCATGAGCCAGACAAGATGACCACTCTATGAACACTTGCACGCACCACGAACAGGCTGGGGCCGACCACCAGGCCCCATCAAGACAGCCTACCGGTGCAACAGGCCGAACGTAAAAATAAAAACATATAGATAAATAAAAATAAACTTACGTTGCCAGGTATACTCGCCAACTCGTACGCAACTCTCCAATCTATACTCATGAAATCTACTCTAGAAAACCGAGCTGCTGTAAAGAAATAACTGTTGTCAAAGTAAAGAATGATGGACACTATTTCAACTACTCACAGGTTATATTTTTGTTCAGAGGTTTAATTTCACACTATTATGTACTGCCTTTGTGACCCTGACAGGAGTGCTAACAGGAGTGACGCGCACAACGTGACAAACACTCCTGCTCGTTTATGGCAACAGTTCACATTGAGAAGCCGTCCGGAGCTGTCACTAACTCGAGCACCTCAACACTTTTTCCACGCGCCAGACCTTTTTCCTTTTTCCCTCGAGATCCCGTCGCCGCACGTCCCGCCCCTCAAGCGGCGCGTCGTGGACCCGTCATCCCCTAGTTACCCTTCCTGACCTATCTCAAGCATCAGCAGTAAGAACATAAGAACGTTGGAGTCTGCAAGAGGCCGGTAGGCCTATACAAGGCAGCTCCTTTGACCCTAAGCTCCCGTGTATCTAACCCCACCTAATATCGCTGTCCATGAATTTATCTAATCTATTTTTGAACGTGACAATTGTATTGGCACTCACCACATGACTGCTAAGCCTATTCCACTCATCCACCACCCTGTTAGTAAACCAATTTTTGCCTATGTCCCTGTTGAATCTGAATTTATCCAGTTTAAACCCATTACTTCGTGTCCTACCCGGTTCTCTTACCAACAAAACCTTATGAATGTCTCCCTTATTAAAGCCCTTCATCTATTTATAAACCTCGATCATGTCTCCACGCACCCTTCGCCTTTCTAGAGAATGCAAGTTTAACTGTTTGAGTCTTTCCTCGTATGGCAAGTTTCTCAACCCCTGAATCATCTTAGTCATCCTCCTCTGCACTGATTCTAACATTTTCATATCCATTCTATAGTAAGGTGACCAGAACTGAACCGCATAGTCAAGATGAGGTCTAACTAATGCTAAATATAGTTTGAGGGAGACTTCGGCGCTTCTGTTGCTTACGCTCCTTGAAATAAATCCCAGTACCCTATTTGCTCGATTTCTAGCTTGAATGCATTGTGCCCTTGGACGGAGATCATAGCTCACTAAGACCCATAAATCCCTCTCGCACCCAGACCTGCTTATGAGAGTGTCATTTAAGCAATAGTTGTGAGAGGGGTTGTTCCTACCTACACTCAGAATACTGCACTTCCCTACATTGAACTCCATCTGCCATTTATCCGCCCAGTCATACAATCTGTTTAGTTCATCCTGGAGAATACTAGCGTCCTGATCCGACTCAATTACTCTACCGATCTTGGTATCATCTGCAAACTTACTGACATCACTACTAATTCCTGTATCTAAGTCATTGATATAAATAATAAACAAAAGTGGACCTAATACCGAACCTTGTGGGACCCCACTCGTAACACATCCCCAGTCAGATCTTTTACCATTGATTTGCACTTTTTGCTTCCTATTGCTAAGCCACGCCGTGACCCAGTTCAAAACTTTACCCTCTACTCCGTGAGCCTGTAATTTAACCAATAGTCGTTGGTCAGGAACTTTGTCAAACGCTTTACTAAAATCAAGATAGATTACATCATAATGTACAGTGGCGGCCCTCGCGCAGCCCCCGGAACACTGCCTGCCATATCTTGGGCATCATTGCGTGCCGGCGTGAGTCCTGGTGTCCGCCCTGTCACCGGCCGCCCGCCACCCACCCATCAAGGCAGGAAGGGTGCCGCCAAAACTGTTTTCCGCCTTGCTGGGTCAGAGGGCCGCAGGTCAGTATTCTTAAGCGCTTCAACCCCTTACATCAGCTATTTCCAGAGGTCAAAAAGGGGATTAATCGGGTTCTAAGGAGTGTGTCTTTAGGTTCATGGCTTTCATAGGAGTTGTGGGCTTTTCCTGAGGTAGCTTTTTGACCGCGGTTGGAGTTTTGACAAGTTTCCTTTACCATGAACTCCTTAAAACACTCATTATTATTGAACATTTCGTCGCTCAGGCTCACACGTTTGACATGGCTTTCGTGGGAGTTAAAGGCATTTCCTTGGGGTAGTGTTGTGACCATAGTGGGAGTTTGGCAAGGCTTCTCTACCATGAACCCCAAAAGCACACATGAGAACGCATTTTATCTGTTTTTTGGCCTTTATAAATAATTGATGTGAAAATCTGTATCGTTAAAGAATACAGCCTTATATATTTACCAGCGGGAGGCGAGAGTTCTCCAGTGTGGGAGTCTTTGCAGTGTTTTGTCCGCCCTTAATATCTGTATCCCGCCTCTCATTGATCTCGGTGTTTGCTCTGACGAGGGTTGCTTGTGGCAATAGTCGAGGCTTCAGGGTCGCTCACGGGAAAGTATTGGTATTATGTGGCGCCTCTCCACCACCTCCACCACCTCCTCCACCACCACCACCACCATCACCATATCCCCCACTTTTTCCTTTCCCCTCTCCCTTTCCTCTTAATCTTCTTCCTCTTCCATTAGCTTTATTACCTTTTGACTTTATTTTCATTCATTTCTCCTTCCTCCTTCCTCCTCCACTTCTTTGGTTCGCTTTCCTCTTCCTCTTCCTCTTCCTTTAACTTCGAGCTCTTTCTCCTCCTCCTCCTCTTCTTCCTTTCCCTTAACTCTTCATCTTCTTCCTCTTCCTCTTCCTTTAACTTCGAGCTTTCTCTTTCTTCCTTCTCTTCCTCTTTCGCCCTTCTCCTACCCCCCTTCTTCCTCTTTCTTCTTCCTCCTCCTCCACTTCTATTTTTTCCCTCTCCATTTCATCTTCTTCCTCTTCCTTTAACTATGAGCCTCCTTTTCTTCTCCTTCTTCCTTCTCCTTCTTCCTCCTCCACTTCCTCTTCATCTTCTTCCTCTTACCTTTTTACTTTTTTTTTCTTTCTCCTTCCAACTTTTCAATTATCTTCCTTCTCTTCCATTTCTTCCTTTTCCTTCCTTCCTTTCTTCTTCTTCTTCTTCTTCTTCATCTTCTTCTCATTTTCTCCGTCTCTTCCTCTTCCTCCTGTTTGTCTGTCTTGTCTCTTACCTCCTCCTCTTCTTCTTCCTCTTCCTCTTGTTCCTCTTCATTACCTTTTAACTTTCTTGCCTTCCATTTCTTCACCCTTCGTCTCTCTCTCTCTCTCTCTCTCTCTCTCTCTCTCTCTCTCTCTCTCTCTCTCTCTCTCTCTCTCTCTCTCTCTCTCTCTCTCTCTCTCTCTCTCTCTCTCTCTCTCTCTCTCTCTCTCTCTCTCTCTCTCTCTCTCTCTCTCTCTCTCTCTCTCTCTCTCTCTCTCTCTCTCTCTCTCTCTCTCTCTCTCTCTCTCTCTCTCTCTCTCTCTCTCTCTCTCTCTTTTAACTAACCTAATCAGTCCTAATTTCTTGAACTTGTCCTTCTCTCTCTCTCTCGGTCCTTCAAGCTAACTCAAAATAGCATCAACGTCAGGTCTTTTGAGGTAACTTTTTTCACCTTATTAGACCGTCTTGTTCCCTTCTCGACGCGGGAGTTCAGTGGAAAGGATCAAAACAACGAACTGGAAGGAGAGGCTTGGAAAGGCTATTGGCAGGTTTAGTGCCTTCGTTCATTAGCAAAAAGGATATCAAATGCCTTTGGTTTTTGCCTCCTCAGATGTCCCTCCTTTCTGAGAGCTTTCTCGGCGTTCGAAATTGAAGTGGAAAGGATCAAACACCAGGTGGAAAGGTTAAGTTGGTTTAGTGCAGTCGTTCATTAGCAGAAAGGATATCAAATGTCTTATATTTGTCCTCCTGAGACGCCCTTCTATACGCAGTTCTTTCTCAGCGTCTTTGTTTTCGGTGCGAGATTGGAGTGGAAACGATCAAAGCAACAGACTGGAAGGAGAGGGTTGGAAAGGCTCCGTAGGTTTTGGGCATTTGTTCATTAGCAGAAAGGTTATCAATCCCTTATGTTTTGCCCTCTTAAACGTCATTTCTTATAGACAGTGATTCTTCAGCGTCCTTGTGTCTCGGTGCGAGGTTGAAGTGGCAACGATCAAAACAACGGACTGGAAGGAGAGGGTTGGAAATGCTCCGTAGGTTTCGGGCATTTGTTCATTAGCAGAAGGTTATCAATCCATAATGTTTTGCCCTCTTAAACGCCCTTTCTTATAGACAGTGATTCTTCAGCGTCCTTGTTTCTCGGTGCGAGGTTGGAGTGGAAACAATCAAAACAACAGACTGGATGGATAGGATTGGAAAAGATACTAGGTTTCGGGCATTCATTCATTAGCAGAAAGGTTAGTAATCTCTCATGTTTTGCCTCCTGAAAAACCCTTCCTTGCACAGTGATTCCTCAGCGTTTTTGTTTCTCGGTGCGATGTTGAAGTGGCAACAACTTAAACAATAGAATGAATGAAGAGAGCTGGAAAGGTTAGGGAGGCTTAGTGCATTCGTCCAGTAAGTGAAAGGTTGGCAATCCCTCATGCTTCGCCTTCTTAAACGTCCTTATACGTCCTAATTTTCTTCCATAGCGTCCTTGTTCTCTGTGCGGGATTGAAATAGAAAAGATGAAAACAGTCTGAATGGAGGGCGGTGATTCGTTCAGTAGCAGAAGGTTTAGCAATCCCTCATCTTTCGCCTTCTTAAACGTCCTTATACGTCCTAATTTTCTTCCATAGCGTCCTTGTTCTCTGTGCGGGATTGAAATTGAAAAGATGAAAACAGACTGAATGGAGGGCGGTCATTCGTCATTAGGAGAAAGTTTACCAATCCCTCGTGTTTTGTCTCCTTAAACGTCCTCATTCGTCTTACACAGTGCATCTTCAGCGTCTCCTGGTGCGGGATTGAAATTGAAAAAATGAAAACAGACTGAATGGAGCAGGCGGTCATCCGTTCATTAGCATGCAGCAAGTTTATGAATCTTTCATGTTTTGTCTCCTTAAACGTCCCTACACGTCCTTACTCTGCTTCCTCCACGCCCTTGTTGTCGCCGCGTGGTGCAGACCGATGACTGCCTGGCTTGCTGAGTGGTGGAAATAGTTGCCAGGTCGGTTTCCGCCGCTAATACTTTATAATTGGGCTGTTTTGATCCCTCTCGCCGCCGCTATGATGGAACGCCGCTGACCCCGACACTTTGGGGTCGTGGGAGCAGTGATGGATCGCATTTTTTCCTGCCGACCATACCACAAAAATATCTGTTTATATATTTCTCTTTCGCTTTGCATTCACGTTCTTTTGTATACTGTAGATGTCTGTTTGTTAATACCCAACTTCCAACAGAGAGTCAGTCACCACTCTTAAGCTAATGGTCAATATAGTTATCCAGTAGAGAGAGAGAGAGAGAGACGAATGGTGAAAAAATGGGAGGCAAGAAAGTTAAAAGGTAATGAAGAGGAACAAGAGGAAGAGGAAGAAGAAGAGGAAGAGATAGAAGAAGAGGGAAGAGGAAGAAGAAGACTGGAGGAAGATGATGAGATGGAAAAAATAAAAGTTTACAGGTACAAGAAGGAGAAGAAGAGGAAGAAAGGAAAAGGAAGAAATGGAAGAGAAGGAAGATGAGTGAAAAGTTGGAAGGAGGAAGAAAAAAAAGAAAAAAAAGAAGTTAAAAGGTAAGAGGAAGAAGATGGAGAGGAAGTTGGAAAGAAGAGGAGGGGCAAGAAGAAGAAGGAAGAAGGTGAAGAAAAGGTATTCTCTTTGGTCTTGCTTCCCCACCTTAGCAAGTGTTGTGTTCTCAGCTACAGCGCCGGACAGCCACGTGTAGTTTTTGTAGCACGTTCTACTTTTTACTTTGCCACTCATCTCCTCATTCTTTTACAGGAGCAGCGGCCTTTCTTGTTATTAATTATTCTTCCCTTTGAGCTGCTTCCTTTACTGTAAAAAAATGTATTATCCCAATTTATCCGGTCCTCCACTGTGGGATGTTTTGTACTGTTTGTTAGTTGATGTTTTTGTTTCATGTCTTTTGGCGACTCTTTACTTTTCTCTTTCGTAGGAGCAGCGATTAGCGTTTTTTTCTAAGCTTTAATTTTTTTGTTATTAATTATTCTTCCCTTTGAGCTGCTTCCTTTACTGTAAAAAAATGTATTACCCCAAATTAGCTGGTCCTCCACTGTGGTATGTTTTGTACTATTTGTTAATTGATATTTTTGTTTCATGTTTTTTGGCCACTCTGTTCTTTTCTCTTTTATAGGAGCAGCGATTAGCGGGCTTTTTTCTACACTTTCTTTTTGTTGCCCTTGAGCTGTTTCCTTGACTGTAAAAAAAGAGTCTTCCTCTATACAATAATTCTGCCTCTTCCTCTGTCTCCCTCTCCATCATTTATCATATTCGGCACGTCACGCCATAAAATGTATTCCTCCAGATTTTCGTCGATAAATTTGTGTTTTCTGAGCGTGAATTAATCTCTACAGCACGCCGTAGCTATGCAAACTAATGTCAGGCACATATTTTTAAACATACCGGGACTCACACACTCACATTTGAAAAAGCTTTGGTAGAGGTTGTGTTGTATTTTCATGCGTAGTGTGTGTTTAGTGATAGTTTGACAAGGCTTCTTTACCATGAACGTGGAAAAAAACACTCATGAGAACCCGACTAATCTCCTTTGTGGCCTTGGGAAGTATCTGTTGTTGGAGCCGAAAGCGTCTGAGAACACGGGCCTTCGTAGAGGTTGTGTTAGTATTTTCATGAGTAGTGTTGTGAGCCTAGTGATGGCTTGGCAAGGCTTCTGCACCACGAGAACCCGACTAATCTCCTTCGTGGCCTCGGGAAATATTTGTCGTGAGAGCCGAAAGCGTCTGAGAATAGGGGACCAGTTTTCAAGTTTCGTGAGACCCTTGAACTGGTTGATGTGTTGGCCTGAGTTGTCTTCCCATCTATGAACGGCTTTACCGGAGGGTGCTTAAGATGGCCTGGAGAGTACTAGGGAGCTCTTGTGAAGGAGGCTGACACACACACACACACACACACACACACACACACAGAGAGAGAGAGAGAGAGAGAGAGAATAAATAAAAACCTGGTGATGATTTTTAATATTACTACTGCTACTACTACTACTACTACTACTACTACTACTACTACTACTACGGGCCTCCATCCATTAGAGTTGCGTTGTGAGCGGTATCTTTTCTCATATCCTTTCACAAAGCAATTCATTGGCCCCACCCCGCCAATTACTGTGGCCGACAACCATCTTTATTTAGCATTACAAACCTTAGTAAACATATTATTCTTAAGCTAACAGAGCTTGTGGTTGATACGACTGTCAACCACCGTCGCCTCAAAGTCCAGGTCGGCAATGTGGGTGGTTTTGGGTGCAGGTGACCTGGTTCCTCTCAGGCAGACCAAGGCTGACCTCAGGAGGGAGAAGGACAGCCTGCATCTCATCCAGGCGACCACTTTGCTTCTTGGCTGTTGTTTCTTATCCGCGAGTGTTTCGGCGAGTCTTGCGTAGAAGCTCTGCGCCCTTGATCCCATCCGTCCTGACGTCGTGAACACTAATGGGGTGAAGGAGCCCTGGTCCACATTCTGTATTCTTTCTTCATATGCTCATCAAACTACTGGCGCACGGTATCTCGGGTAACATTCACAATTGGCTTGCGGACTGGCTCTCTGAGCGGAAACAGAGAGTAGTTCTAAACGGTGTTACATCTAACTGGCTCGATGTCAAAAGCGGCGTACCTCAAGGAGCAGTGCTTGGCCCCATGCTCTTCTTAATTTATGTTAATGATATCGATGATGGGCTCACTTGCAAAGTATCAAAATTTGCTGATGACACAAAAATTGCTAGTAAAGTAACTGCGACACTCGACGAAGAAGCTTTACAATCAGATCTAGATCGACTTGCACGTTGGGCCAATCAATGGCAAATGAAATTTAACGTTGAGAAATGTAAACTGTTGCACATCGGAAAAAATAACAATCGCGTTCGGTACGTAATGAATGGCCAACAACTTTCTGCAGTAAGTAAAGAAAAGGATCTTGGAATCACTATATCAAGCGATTTAAAGCCCGGTCAGCATTGTTCAGAGGTAGTTAAAACTGCAAACAAATTGGTTGGCTTCATCGCACGAGTCTTTAATAATAAATCGGAAAAGGCTTAAAGAACTAATTTATTCAGCCTATCAAAACGAAGAATGCGAGGCGATCTAATAGAAGTGTTTAAAATGTTTAAAGAATTCAGTGATATTAATGCGGAAGATTACTTTACAATTGATCGATCAAATAGAACAAGAAGAAATCACAATTTGAAGATAAGTGGTAAAAGATTCTCGTCGCACGAAGCTAAACACTTCTTCTTCAATCGAGTTGTTAATGTTTGGAACTCTCTACCTTGTGATGTCGTTGATAGTACAACAGTTACGGCCTTCAAGAATAGATTAGACAAGTGTTTTGAATCCAACCAGCAACTAAGATATTACTCATTGTCGTAATAACGTTAAGTTTTTTCGAATACTGGTGTCCTTGTCCGCTTTTATCGCCCGGTTAGTGGTAGCAGTAATGGTAGTTCTTTCCTCTTTCCTACATAAATTCCACGCAGTTTTTCCATGCTGCATGGTTCTTTTTCCTTTCCTGCCAGCTTTAGCTGGAGGGATGGGGGGGGGGGGGGGAGGAGCCCTCGCCTTTGCTGTCCTTCATCTTCCACCTTTGATTAGATAGTTAGTGTAGCTTGTCACAAACAACCTCGAAAGGACCAGCAGGTCTGCTGTTGTTTGTTCTTCCTTTGTGTTTCTTTGTGTATGCTCTGTTCTTCTCTTGTTCGTTTCTTCTGTGGGCTGCATCAAGGGTCAGG
This sequence comes from Eriocheir sinensis, assembly GCF_024679095.1. Lineage (NCBI taxonomy): Eukaryota > Metazoa > Arthropoda > Malacostraca > Decapoda > Varunidae > Eriocheir > Eriocheir sinensis. The sequence continues at coordinate 1,778,686 of NW_026111942.1, forward strand.
TCTCTGTGGCAATGGGCCATGGGATCAAAGATCCTTATGTCAAAGTATGCCCTTTGTCCACGAGTCCAAAACCCTCTGGCGCTAACATCCACTCGTGCCTCGTTCGAAACATTAGCGGTGCGTCTGGCGAGGTGTTCGCCTTGCAGAGGGAGCAGCATGGGTTCCACAGTCACGTCGTGGCAGACTTCTTTCAGCATCTGAGCTGTTACGTCTCTTACTTCATCATGTCTCATGCAGACGAAACCTCCTCTCTTGCATGTCATGGCATGATTTTGGTTGAAGGGTGAGCCACAGTTACACATGTTTGGGAGCCCATCCACTGGCCAGCCATACCTGAGGGCAAGGGCATCAGTGAATTTTGTTTTGTTTAAGTTGAAGCCTTTTGCCCTGATGGGTAGTGTGGTTAGCCAGTTTGAAGCGCCCACTTCCTGTGCAATATCTGTCCTCCTCCTTGTGTCTTCTGGGAGTTCTCTCATCAGGTCACTCAGAGTGTCTCTCTGTTTTTCTTCTCTGTTTTTGGAGATTTCATTCCTTAGTGACCTAATATCTTGAGGGTTGTCTTCTCCCCTTTCATTTTGATTGGTAATATATCCGGTCAAGGAGGCTGTGATTCGGAGTGAGTTCTCGAATTCAGACTCTGCCAGATTTTGCGGGTTGGTGATACCGAGCCCACCCATTCTTGGTGGCAACTCCAGCAACCTTCTCTCCTGGTCACTTTGGCATCTCCCATTTGCTATCGCCGGTATGAAGGTGTTTCTGATAGCATCTTCCAGAGGTTTTAGTAACGGAGCAACATCAGGAACTGTCCTCATGAGGTAGTTCCATTTATGCTTGACACCGTACGTAAATGCTGCGTAGGCTGCCTGCGGTTCCGTTTTGGCGATCTCGCTCAGCCTCTGCAGTTCGGACTCCCAGCGCCTTTACAGCTGTTTTCACATATTCGATTCTATAATCAGCTGTTCCAATGGCTGCCCCGAGGTGTCTTTCACCAGTAACTGACAGTTTCACGTTACTGCCCTGGAATGCTGTTTTGGCCCGATCGTATGCCTCTGGTTTTACAATCACCACAGACTTAGTGGCGTTGGGACGGTACCCTATTTTAGGGCCGTGGTCATTGACGAGGTCCCACCATTTCCTGAGGTCTGCAGACTTTCCTACCCCGGTGAGGTCATTCGCATAAGCCACCTGTTTGACGTTGGTGTTTTCATGGCGGATGATGTCCTGCAGCTTCGTCATTCCCAGGGCAAACATTGCCATGGCCACTGGGTCCCCCTGGGTGGTGCCCTCTGAGGATTGTATGGCCACCGGGTCTCCAAGTCGTTGGTCATTATGACTGCTGATGAACAGTCTGGCAGGTTCCTTGTATGTATTTTCAATATACTGGGCGAATATAGGGCACTTGATTTTGATGTTGTGCAGTGCTGTTTCCCTATTGATGTTGTTGAACGCATTTGCAGCGTCCACCATCAGCACCGCCTCGCATTCTGGGTCTTCGAACATTTTCCTGACGGCGTGAATGGCAGCTTCACACCCAGCCTGCTGACCCGCACACACTTGGAGGTTTCCCACCGCCTTCCTCACGTCGCCCTTCACCACCTCCATGACAGCCTTGCCTATGATCCTCCTGAGCACCTCCCCCATCCCGATGGGGCGACAGCCTGGTTTTTTATCCAGCGGGATGAGCCGGCAGGCCATCAAAGGCTCGAGGTGTTGGCAATTCTCTGACGCCAATTTTCTTGCTATGGCGGCTATTGCGTTGCGAAGATCCACAGCTGGATTACCACTACTACTACTACTACTACTGCATACTACTACCACCACCACCATCACTGCTACTACCACTTTTAACTACTACTACTACTACTACTACTACTACTATTACTACTACTACCACCACCACCACCACTGCTACTACCACTTTTACTCACTACTAATATTTTTTTTGTTGTTATTATTATTATTGTCATTGCTTTTCTATTTTCATTATTTCTTCCCTCGCCGAGTGTGTTCCGGCGCGGCACATTCCGTCGGGCACAAAGTCGGCCTGACTCAATACATACACGGAAGGAAACGCATCTAAACCTTATCACTACATTTTAGGAGCATTTGATTTCATATAATTTGACTTGAGTATCTTCGGAAGCGTTGAAACAAATACACAGAAGCAGAGAACGTATCTTCAGATCTCCTCACTACAGTTTTGGGGCGATACCTTTGGCAGCCTTGAAACTTATATAAACAAATAAGAAAGCGTGATATATTGTGGCCATGAAAACCTTGGCGTGTCCGTGTCCCCGAGGCAAGACGCGGAAAGTTTGGCCCCTCGCTCCCCTCGTAATGCAGGACACAGTTTGGGGAAATGTTGCCTGCAGACTGACCCTTCCCCTTACCCCCGCCCGGCACCTCCCCTCCACCCACGCCTAGGCACCTGTCAAAACACACACCTTTTCACACACACACACACACACACACACACACACACACACACACACACACACACACACACACACACACACACACAGATTAACCCCCTTCCCCCCTCTCACGTCACCTGTCAAAACACACACCTTTTCACACACACACACACACACACACACACACACACACACACACACACACACACACACACACACACACACACTCCTTTCCCTTGACTACTTCAATCAGGCATAGTTTGACTGCGCATAAACACCACGCCGCGGCCATCGTTATTTTTGTTGTTGTTGTTGTTGCTGCTGCTGTTGTTATTACCTGATTATCAAATCTCTCTCTCTCTCTCTCTCTCTCTCTCTCTCTCTCTCTCTCTCTCTCTCTCTCTCTCTCTCTCTCTCTCTCTCTCTCTCTCTCTCTGGTTTTCCTTTTATTTTTTTGTTTTCTTCTTGTTTTCTTCTCTTCTCTCCTATCCCCTTCTTTTCGGTCTTCATTAGAACAACAAAACAGATTAAAGGAGACACAAATACACTTCTATCCCTTGCCAAACACAGGCTCAACGGCTAACGCAACGGAACTGTGCACTGAGGCCACGTGCAGCTGTATGGTTCACAGCTTCACGCCGTTACACATTTCTAAACTAATTATGAGAAAAGTTGGAATTTTTTCGCCACACTCAGTTAAACTTAACCAAATATTTATCCCGCCCGCGTTGTTGTATAACTTGGCCTAATGCATCACGTGAGGGCGGCGCGGCAGAAAGAGTAGCGAGGTGGGCGCCTGGCGGTGAGGGATTGCCTGGACCCAGCGTGAAGGATTTGGGTTAAGGATTCGCTGATGGATTTGGTGAACGATTTGGTTATGGATTTGGTTGTTTTTGGTTATGGATTTGGTTAAGGATTTGGTTATGGATCAGATGACCCTACACCCACACACACACACACACACACACACACACACACACACACACACACACACACACACACACACACACACACACACACACACACACACACCACCCTTCCCCACTTCCCCCATTACTCATCACATAAATCTCATTGTATTTTGTGTATTTTCAATATATGGCTGTAATAAATGAATAAACCATTTATTATTATTATTATTATTATTATTATTATTATTATTATTATTATTATTATTATTATTATTATTATTATTATTATTATTATTATTATTATTATTATTATTATTATTATTATTATTATTATTATTATTATTATTATTATTATTATTATTATTACACACACACACACACACACGCACACACACACACACACACACACACACACACACACACACACACACACACACACACACAGACCCCCACCCCCCCACCCATACACAGACAGCATCCTCTCTCCCAACGCCCACTCAAATATACCCTCAAGAGCATTCTAACACTGTTCTCTGTCCTTTCAGGTAAGCACGAATGAGAGCTCTCTTTCTGTACCTTGGCGGCTCGCGTCACTTGACTTCCTCTTCTTAACTCCGGCAACACCACTTGGGCTTGGCGCTGTCCATATCTAAGGTAAGAAGGGATGGAATTGGCTTGCCTGCGTCATGATTTAGGTAAGCAGGGACAGAATGAGTTTGCCGCCGTCAGAAGTAGATCTCAGAAGATAAAGTTTTGGGGATACCATATAGCTGCACGTGGCCTCGGTGCACAGTTCCGTTGCGTTAGCCGTTGAGCCTGTGTTTGGCAAGGGATAGAAGTGTATTTGTGTCTCCTTTAATCTGTTTTGTTGTTCTAATGAAGACCGAAAAGAAGGGGATAGGAGAGAAGAGAAGAAAACAAGAAGAAAACAAAACAAAAAAGGAAAACCAGAGAGAGAGAGAGAGAGAGAGAGAGAGAGAGAGAGAGAGAGAGAGAGAGAGAGAGAGAGAGAGAGAGAGAGAGAGAGAGAGAGATTTTCTTTTCATTCATCTTCTTTTCTTATTCTTATTTCCATTGTAAATACTCTTTCCATCTTTCTATCTATCGGCCATCTGTCTGTCTATCTATTTATTTGTGTATGCAACTGAGATAAACACCGAGGCTACGCGCAGCTATGTCGTATGCCCCTAACATTAATTACTTATCTATCCACCTATATTTATTTATTTATCTATCTATTGTACATCATAGCATTTAGTTTCACAATCTTCTATCCAATCTCTCATTTTTTCACCCCCCCCCTTCTCTCTCTATCTCTATCTATCTATCTAACTCTTTCTTCAGTCATTCAGTTTCACAATATTCTATCCATTCTTCTATTCCTCACCACCCCTTCTCTCTCTACCTCTGTCTATCTATCTAACTCTTTCTTCAGTCATTCAAATTCACACTCTTCAATCCATTCTTTCATTTTCTCAACACTCCCTTCTCTCTCTATCTCTATCTATCTATCTAACTCTTTCTTCAGTCATTCATATTCACAGTCATCATCCGTCCATTCTTTCTCCGGCCAATTTTTCCTCCTCGTGTCTCTCGTCCCCGGCGCCGGCCACCCACCACTGGCAGGCGCCGTCATCAGAATGTCTCCCTCTCTTTCCAATCTTTTATTTTTTTATCTATAATTTGTGGCGTCCCCCTCCTCCTCTTCCTCTTCTTCCTCATCCTTTTCTGCTTCCTCTTCTTCTTCTTCCTCTTCCTTGTCCTCGTCCTCCTCCTTTTCCTTCTCTTTCTCCTCCTCTTCCTATTCTTCTTCTTCTTCTTCCTCGTCTTCGTCCTCCTCCTCCTCCTCCTCTAGTTGCTGTTGTTTTGCTGTGCTTGCTTATCTTGCTAGAGAAAGGGAAGACGAAGAAGAGGAGGAGGAGGAGGAGGAGGAGTAAGGAGACGAAAAAGAAGAAAGATGGAGAGAGAGAGAGAGAGAGAGAGAGAGAGAGAGAGAGAGAGAGAGAGAGAGAGAGAGAGAGAGAGAGAGAGAGAGAGAGAGAGAGAGAGAGAGAGAGAGAGAGAGAGAGAGAGAGAGAGAGAGAGAGAGAGAGAGAGAGAGAGAGTCGTTTTTAGCAAGACAAAGTAAATAGAAGGAGCGTCAAGTTTTGAGGTAACAGACAGGGCGGGGAAAAGAACCCTCCTAAATATTCTCCTGGTCGAGTGTCAACAATGGGGCATGAATGAAAGAACTGCTAACAAGACGGAACCTGCCTGAGCCAAGATGGAAAGGCAGGAGGCAGGCAGGCAGGGAGGGAGGCAGGGAGGGAGGCAGGGAGGGAGGGAGGAAGGGGCAGACTCAGAGGGCAAAGAAAGTGAAAAGATGCTCGGAGTAAAAAGGCGGAGGAGGGAGAGGTGAAGAAAGGAGGAGGATGAGGAGGAGAGGAGAGGAGATGAGAGAGGATAAAGGAAGGAAGGGAAGGGTAGGGAAGGGAAGGGAAGGGAAGGGAAGGAAAGGAAAAGAAGAAAAAAAGAAAAGAAAAATTTAAAACAGGAGAAGGAAGGAGGAAAGGAAGGAAAGAAGAAGAAGAGAGAGGAGAGGAGAGGAGAGAAAAAGAAGAAGGAGGAGGAAAGCAGGAGGGGGAAGAGGAGGAGGAGCAGGAGGAGAGAACGAACTGGCCGCGGTGTTGGGAAGGACAGTTTGGGCGAGTTGCAAAACGTTGAATTTAATTACGTGAAGTTAAGAAGACACTGAGGAGAGAGAAAAAGAAGGGTGATGGAGAGAAGGGAGGGAGGGAGGCAGGTGGATAGATAGATAGATAGATAGATAGATAGGTAGATTGATAGGCACATAGATAGACAGAAAGATAGTTAGAGATAGATTAAGAGATTGATAAGGAGATAGTGATAGAAAAAGAGAAATAGAATTTGAAAAAGAGATAGAGACAAAAAGAGTTAGAAAAAGACGTAGATATAGATAGGTAGACAGAAATGGAAAATAGATAGATAGAGATAAAAGAAGAGATTGAGATAGATAGCGACAGAAAGAGAGATAGAAAGATAGATATAAAATTAGATATAAAGTTAGAGAGATTTGATAATCAGGTAATAACAACAGCAGCAGCATCAACAAAAAAAAAAAATAACGATGGCCGCGGCGTGGTGTTTATGCGCAGTCAAACTATGCCTGATTGAAGTAGTCAAGGGAAAGGAGTGTGTGTGTGTGTGTGTGTGTGTGTGTGTGTGTGTGTGTGTGTGTGTGTGTGTGTGTGTGTGTGTGTGTGTGTGTGTGTGTGTGTGTGTGTGTGTGTGTGTGTAAAGGTGTGTGTTTTGACAGGTGACGTGAGAGGGGGGAAGGGGGTTAATCTGTGTGTGTGTGTGTGTGTGTGTGTGTGTGTGTGTGTGTGTGTGTGTGTGTGTGTGTGTGTGTGTGTGTGTGTGTGTGTGTGTGTGTGTGTGAAAATGTGTGTGTTTTGACAGGTGCCTAGGCGTGGGTGGAGGGGAGGTGGAGGGCTGGGGGAAGGGGAAGGGGTCAGTCTGCAGGCAACATTTCCCCAAACTGTGTCCTGCATTACGAGGGGAGCGAGGGGCCAAACTTTCCGCGTCTTGCCTCGGGGACACGGACACGCCAAGGTTTTCATGGCCACAATATATCACGCTTTCTTATTTGTTTATATAAGTTTCAAGGCTGCCAAAGGTATCGCCCCAAAACTGTAGTGAGGAGGTCTGAAGATACGTTTTCTGCTTCTGTGTATTTGTTTCAACGCTTCCGAAGATACTCAAGTCAAATTATATGAAATCAAATGCTCCTAAAATGTAGTGATAAGGTTTAGATGCGTTTCCTTCCGTGTATGTATTGAGTTTCAACGCTTCCAAAGATGACGTCTGAAGATGACTTCTAAAGATAATCATTAACCAAATCCATAACCAAATCCTTGACTCAATCCATAACCAAATCCTTCACAAAAAATTACCAATCCGCTCACCAAATCCATAACTAAATCCTTAACCAAATCTATCACCGAATCCTTAACCAAATTCATCATCAGATCTTTAACCAAATCTTTAACCAAATCCTCAAAGATGTCATGAGTTTTAGATATGCGTTTTCTTCTTTGCATATTTATTTTTCATCGCTTCTAAAGGTAATGCCCAAAAACTGTAGAGAATTCTGAAGGTATGTTTTCCTGTGTAAATTCCTTATTGACAGATTGGGAGAAGTGTCAAGGCGTCAAGGTGTCAATTTATCCTCCAGCCTCCTCTTGACACCACCTCCTCTCCCTTACGTTTCTTTCTTCGTATACTTATGTTTCAGCGCTTCCAAAGATATTGCTCCTAGAGTGTGGTGAGAAGTCCTTAAGGTTCGTTGTCTTCTTTGTGGAGGTACATTTAAACGCCCCAAAAGTAGTGCTTCTGAAATATAGAAAGGCGCTCTCGAGATTCGTTTTCTTCTTGGTATATTATTTAAGTTTCAACGCTTCTAAAGGTAATAAATGTAGTGAGGAGTTCTAAAGATATATTCCCTCCTTCTACCTCTATTTCTGTTTCTCATCTTCCTTCTCTCCTTACCTTCTCCCTTTCTATCTTTTTGTTCCCTCCCTCTTCTTCTCTCTTTCCGTTTCTCATCTTCCTTCTCTCCTTCCCTTCCCCCTTTCTATCTTTTTTTCCCTTCCTCTTCTTCTCTCTTTCCGTTTTTCATCTTCCTTCTCTCCTTCCCTTCCCCCTTTTTATCCTTTTGTTCCCTTCCTCTACTTCTCTCCGTTTCTCATCTCCCTTCTCTCCTTCCCTTCCCCCTTTCTATCTTGTTGTTCCCTCCCTCTACTTCTCTATTTCCGTTTCTCATCCGTTTCCTCTTCGTACATATGCATTTCAACGCCTCCAAAAGCAATAGTCCAGAAATACAGTGAGAAGCTCTAAGATGCAAAGGCCAATTAGCTCCCGGGCTGTCCCAACACTTCCTTCGTGAAAACTTTGATTGCAGGAAGTGGAGACAGCGCGGCAGGCAGTGGTCGTGTCCCTGAAGGCTGGAGGCGCGAGAAACATTGGCGAGAGAAGTTTGTCATTATGTTTATCTCCTCCTCTTGTTCTTGGTCGTTTCTCTATCAACTCTCTCATTTTCTCTTTTTTTGCGTCTCTGGTGACTGGGTGCAGCTGAACAGGCGGGTTACTGTTTCCGCACTTCACTCTCTGCCTTGCTCGTCTCTTACATAATAATAATAACCAATAATAATAATAATAATAATAACAATAATAATAACCATAGGGAGTGTTAGCAGTCTTTGTGTATGGGAGGCAGGCGAGAGGTATTGGCAAGGGAAGTTACTTGTATCATTTCTAGCTCCTGCTCCTGCTGCTGCTGCTGCTCTTCCTTTCTCTATCACACTTTATTTTCAGCTCCTGCCTCAGTTCCTGATTCCGTGCCTGCTCCTCCTCCTGCTTCTTTATCTATCAACGCCAAACACTACACAGGGAATGGTCGTTGTGTTTTGTGTATGTTTTGGCAGCTTACAAACCCGCTGAGTTGATTGGGACGAAATAATGATACAATGAGTCGAGGACCTTACGAAGAGTGTCTGACGAACTAATTGAAGTTTGCAATGAGCGAGTTCGGAACCAAGTTAGCGCCAAGACTTGTTGAGAACGTAACTTGTGAAGGAGCGTCGCGTCGGCCAGTGAGGACTTGAGGAGGCTACTATTATACCGAATTTAACTTCACTAAACTGTTGATACAAATGTCACTCCTCTGGTTCATTGTATTTGTAAGGTTTTCTCAGAGACGAACAAATCACCATTCCCAGCAGGAACATATATCTGTCCAACCTACCCTATCTAACCTTTGCCTCCTCTTGGCTAACCTAATCTAACCTAACTTAACCTCTATCTGTCCAACCTACCCTATCTAACCTTTGCCTCCTCTTGGCTAACCTAATCTAACCTAACTTAACCTCTATCTGTCCAACCTGCCCTATCTAACCTTTGCCTCCTCTTGGCTAACCTAATCTAACCTAACTTAACCTCTATCTGTCCAACCTGCCCTATCTAACCTTTGCCTCCTCTTGTCTAACCTAATCTAACCTAACTTAACCTCTATCTGTCCAACCTGCCCTATCTAACCTTTGTCTCCTCTTGGCTAACCTAATCTAACCTAACTTAACCTCTATCTGTCCAACCTGCCCTATCTAACCTTTGCCTCCTCTTGTCTAACCTAATCTAACCTAACTTAACCTCTGTCTCCCCTTGTGTGACTTACCCTAACCTTTGCATCTCCTTGTCTAATACTTTGTGACCTTCAGTTTCCCTCGTGAAATGAAAACAAATGCAAATATCTCAAATTCATCAGCTATTTTCTCATCCCCATTATATATTTCACAGTTTCCTTTGCTAATTTAAAGAGATATACAACAGGAACAAACTCAACAACTTTTTTTACATTCCCATTATTTATTTTAGTTTCTTTTGCTTGCGAAATGAAAACAAATGAATACAGATAATTCTCGTCAACTATTTCACATTCTAAATTATATACATGTGTCTATTCCGACGTTAAAAAGATAGAGATCGCGAATTAACTCACCACTTTTCACATTCCCTCTCGACTGACTCACCCACAAACTCCTTCCCTTAGACCGTCCTTTACTCTCCTCCCTTTCATTTCCTCTCCTCTCCTTCTTTCTCCTCCTCTCCTTCTCTTTCATTTCCTCTCCTCTCCTTCTTTCTCCTCCTCTCCTTCTCTTTCATTTCCTCTCCTCTCCTTCTTTCTCCTCCTCTCCTTCTCTTTCTTTCCTCTCCTCCTTCTTTCTCTTTCTTTTCCTCTCCTCTCATTTCTTTCTTTCCTCTCCTTCCTCTTTCCTCTCCTCTCCTTCCCTTTCTTTCCCTCTCCTCTCCGTCCCTTTCTTTCCCTCTCCTCTCCTTCCCTTTCTTTCTCTCTCCTCTCCTTCCTTTCTTCCTCTCCTCTCCTTCCTTTCTTTCTCTCCTCTCCTTCCTTTCTTTCCCTCTCCTTCCTTTCTTTCCCCTCCTTCCTTTCTTCCTCTCCTCCCTTTCTTCCTCTCCTCCTTCCCTCTACCCTCTCCTTCCCTTTCTTTCCCTCTCCTTCCCTTCTTTCCCTCTCCTCCTTCCCTTTCTTCCCTCCTCCTTCCTTCTTCCCTCCTCCTTCCCTTTCTTTCCCTCTCCCTCCTTCCTTCCTTTCTTCCCTCCTCCTTCCTTCCCCTCCTTCCCTTTCCCTCCTTCCTTTCTTTCCCTCCTCCACCTTCCTTCTTTCCTCTCCCTCTCCTTCCCTTCTTTCCTCCTCTCCTTCCCTTTCTTTCCCTCTCCTTCCCTTTCTTCCCTCCTCCTTCCCTTTCTTTCCCTCTCCTCTCCTTCCTTTCTTTCCCTCTCCTTCCCTTTCCCTTTCTTTCCTCTCCTTCCCTTTCTTTCCTCTCCTCTCCTTCCCTTCTTTCCTCCTCTCCTTCCCTTTCTTTCCCTCTCCTTCCCTTTCTTTCCCTCTCCTCTCCTTCCCTTTCTATCCCTCCTCTCCTTCCCTTTCTTCCCTCTCCTCTCCTTTCCCTTTCTTTCCCTCTCTCCTTCCTTTCTTTCCCTCCTCCTTCCCTTTCTTTCCCTCTCCTTCCTTTCTTTCCCTCCTCCTTCCCATTCTTTCCCTCTTCTTCCTTCCCATTCTTTCCCTCTCCTCTCCTTCCCTTCTTTTCCCTCCTCCTTCCCTCTTCCCTCCTTCCCTTTCTTCCTTCCCTTTCTTTCCCCTCTCCTTCCCCCTCTTTCCCTCTCCTCCTTCCCATTCTTTCCTCTCCTCTCTCCTTCCTTTCTTTCCCTCTCCTCCTTCCCTCTTCCCTCTCCTTCCCTTTCTTTCCCTCTCCTTCCCTTTCTTTCCCTCTCCTCCTTTCCATTCTTCCTCTCCTCTCCTTCCTTTTCTTTCCCTCTCCTTCCCTTTCTTCCCTCTCCTCTCCTTCCATTCTTTCCCTCTCCTCTACTTCCCATTCTCTCTTCCTTCCTTTCCTTCTCCTCCTCCTTCCCTTTCTTTCCCTCTCCTCCTTCCCTTTCTTTCCCTCCTCCTCCCTTCCTTCCCTCTCCTCTCCTTCCCTTTCTTTCCCTCTCCTCCTTCCCTTCTTTCCCTCTCCTCTCCTTCCCTTTCTTTCCTCTCCTTCCCTTTCTTTCCCTCCTCTCCTTCCCTTTCTTTCCTTCTCCTCCTTCCCTTTCTTTCCTTCTCCTTCCCTTTCTTTCCCTCTCCTCCTTCCCTTTCTTTCCTCCTCTCCTTCCCATTCTTTCCCTCTCCTTCCCTTTCTTTCCCTCTCCTCTCCGTCTCTTTCTTTCCCTCTCCTTTCCTTCCCTTTCGTTCCCTATCCTCTCCTACCCTTGCTTTCCCTCTCCTCGCCGTCCGTTTCTTTCCCTCGCCTTCCCCTGCTTTCCCTCTCCTCCTTCCCATTCTTTCCCTCTCCTCTCCTTCCCTTTCTTTCCCCTCACTGTTCTCAAGCACTGACTCCACCCGACCTGGTTCCCGCTAAAGCTTTCCCTCTTTAGGTTGACCATCTGTATTCCGCACCAGCTGTGAGTCAATCTTCAGGTGGGGCTCGCCGTCTGCGTCCCCTGCGGCCCCTCCTCCTAGTCCTGAGGCTCCCGGCGCGGCTACTCTCTTGAAGCTGCAGCCGGTCTCTGTGTGTTCCCGACGGTGCCTCCCTGAATCTTGAGTCTCGTCTTGCCTCCTCCTCCTCCTGCTTTCTGTTTTCCGTTTTTCATGCCTTCTCTATTTCCATGTCTGTCTGTCTATCTATTTATCCATCTGTCTGTCTGTCTGTCTGTCTGTCTATTTGTCTGTTCGTCTGTCTGTATCTCTGAATTCTAAGTCGCCTTTCTCTTTCAGATTTCCATTGTAAATACTCTTTCCATCTTTCTATCTATCGGCCATCTGTCTGTCTATCTATTTATTTGTGTATGCAACTGAGATAAACACCGAGGCTACGCGCAGCTATGTCGTATGCCCCTAACATTAATTACTTATCTATCCACCTATATTTATTTATTTATCTATCTATTGTACATCATAGCATTTAGTTTCACAATCTTCTATCCAATCTCTCATTTTTTCACCCCCCCCCTTCTCTCTCTATCTCTATCTATCTATCTAACTCTTTCTTCAGTCATTCAGTTTCACAATATTCTATCCATTCTTCTATTCCTCACCACCCCTTCTCTCTCTACCTCTGTCTATCTATCTAACTCTTTCTTCAGTCATTCAAATTCACAATCTTCAATCCATTCTTTCATTTTCTCAACACTCCCTTCTCTCTCTATCTCTATCTATCTATCTAACTCTTTCTTCAGTCATTCATATTCACAGTCATCATCCGTCCATTCTTTCTCCGGCCAATTTTTCCTCCTCGTGTCTCTCGTCCCCGGCGCCGGCCACCCACCACTGGCAGGCGCCGTCATCAGAATGTCTCCCTCTCTTTCCAATCTTTTATTTTTTTATCTATAATTTGTGGCGTCCCCCTCCTCCTCTTCCTCTTCTTCCTCATCCTTTTCTGCTTCCTCTTCTTCTTCTACCTCTTCCTTGTCCTCGTCCTCCTCCTTTTCCTTCTCTTTCTCCTCCTCTTCCTCTTCTTCTTCTTCTTCTTCCTCGTCTTCGTCCTCCTCCTCCTCCTCCTCTAGTTGCTGTTGTTTTGCTGTGCTTGCTTATCTTGCTAGAGAAAGGGAAGACGAAGAAGAGGAGGAGGAGGAGGAGGAGGAGGAGAGAGAGAGAGAGAGAGAGAGAGAGAGAGAGAGAGAGAGAGAGAGAGAGAGAGAGTCGTTTTTAGCAAGACAAAGTAAATAGAAGGAGCGTCAAGTTTTGAGGTAACAGACAGGGCGGGGAAAAGAACCCTCCTAAATATTCTCCTGGTCGAGTGTCAACAATGGGGCATGAATGAAAGAACTGCTAACAAGACGGAACCTGCCTGAGCCAAGATGGAAAGGCAGGAGGCAGGCAGGCAGGGAGGGAGGCAGGGAGGGAGGCAGGGATGGAGGGAGGAAGGGGCAGACTCAGAGGGAAAAAGAAAGTGAAAAGATGCTCGGAGTAAAAAGGCGGAGGAGAGAGAGGTGAAGAAAGGAGGAGGAGGAGGAGAGGAGAGGAGATGAGAGAGGATAAAGGAAGGACGGAAGGGAAGAAGGAAGGAAGGAAGGAAGGAAGGAAAGGAAAAGGAAAGGAAGAAGAAAAAAGAAAGAAAAATTTAAAACAGGAGAAGGAAGGAGGAAAGGAAGGAAAGAAGAAGAGAGAGAGAGGAAAGGAGAGAAAAGAAGGAGGAGGAAAGCAGGAGGGGAAGAGGAGGAGGAGCAGGAGAGCACTAACTGGCCGCGGTGTTGGGAAGGACTGTTTGGGCGTGTTGAAACACGTTTAATTTAATTAAGTGAATTTAAGAAGAAATTGTGGAGAGAGAAAAGAAGGGTGATGGAGAAGGGAGGGAGGGAGGCAGGTGGATAGATAGATAGATAGATGAATGGGTAGATTGATAGGCACATAGATAGACAGAAAGATAGTTAGAGATAGATTAAGAGATTGATAAGGAGATAGTGATAGAAAAGAGAAATAGAATTTGAAAAGAGATATAGACAAAAAGTTAGAAAAAGACGTAGATATAGATAGGTAGACAGAAATGGAAAATAGATAGATAGAGATAAAAGAAGAGATTGAGATAGATAGCGACAGAAAGAGAGATAGAAAGATAGATATAAAATTAGATATAAAGTTAGAGAGAGAGAGAGAGAGAGAGAGAGAGAGAGAGAGAGAGAGTCAATTAGCTAAGCACCCTGAGAGCTAATAAATAGAATGTCAGTTCAATGCTTTGTTTTAGTGCCTGCAGGAATACTGGGTCCGGCTAAACCTTCATCTTCACTTAACACGGTGATATATTTACTGGAGATTGTGTTGTAAGTCTGTTTGTCAGTTTTGCTGCATGTGAGTTTTCAAGAAGTGTCAGGCAGGTTTTTTTCCGTTCTCTCTCTCTCTCTCTCTCTCTCTCTCTCTATCTATCTATCTATTTATCTCTCCTGTCCCCCTTGCTGCCCTTTCATGGATCTCAATAATAATAATAATAGTAATAATAACAATAATAATGCATCACCTTTTAACCTTTTATCATTCGACAATTTTGCGCACATAAACAAATTAGTTCGCCCGTTATCAGCTTCCAAGGAGCGGCAAGAATTATAATTGTTTGACCCAATAATTTTATACTCAATTTTTTTTCCTAGCAGCGCAGGAAAAAAAAAAGTATATTTACGATGACGTTTTTTTGTTATATTTTAAATGTTTACGGCAGGAGAAAGAAAAAAGGTCACTGTAAATGATTAACCCGTACATAATAATAAGCTCGCAGCATTACTTTGATAGTCTTTTCATCATTTTTGTACATATATTTTTGGGTTTGGTAAAGGTAAGGTTTGATATATTAGGTTGGGGCTCGCTAATACATATAAAAATATCTGTCAGAAGTAAATATAAATGAATAGTGTGAGAGGAGGAGGAGGGGATAGTAGTAAATTAGAGGGGATAGCAGGGGATAGTAAGGAATAGGAGGGGATAAGAGGGGATAGGGGGGATAGGGGGGGATAAGAGGGGATAGGAGGGGATAGGAGGGGATAGTAGGGAATATGAGGGGATAGGAGAGGATAGGAGAGGAAAGGAGAGAGAGAGAGAGAGAGAGAGGTGGGGGTTAGTGGGATGGGCCTGGCAGTGTTTAGGGAAGTGCCTGGCGCGGGCGACTTTTTGACTCAACGTTGACTGACACACGACAGGAGGAAAACGCAACCACGACGAAGACACTGCAGAGGAGGAGGAGGAGGAGGAGGAGGAGGGGGAGGAGAAAGAGAAGGAGGAGGAGGAAGAGGGGGAGAAAGAGAAGGAGGAGGAGGTAGATGAAGAAGAAAAAGAAGAAGAAAAAGAAGATAAAGATGAAGGAGGAGGGGGGAGGAGACAAAAAGGAAGAGAATAGGGATGTTAACTCAGACAATAATAATACCAGAATAATAGAGAAAAAAACACACACAAACACAGTAAACAAAATAGATGTACTTTTAACAATGATCTATTTTCTGAACCATACTTACGTCCTCCCTCACCCCCTCCTTCCCCCACCCCCAACACACGAGAAATTCTTCACCAGCCAGCCTAATTAATAGCTCGTATGGAGGAGGGCGCGGGGAGTGGCGGGCGAGGGCTTCTCCACGTTAGGCAAAGTTACCGTTTTGACGCCCAGGAGAGGAGGGCCCACCGTGGTTTAATAGCGAAATTAAACAATCAGTCAATGAGAGAAAATTGTTTTACAGGTTAAAGAAAGAACAAAGCACGCCCGAGAACATTAGACTCTATAATGATGCCAGGCGACGAGTAAAAAGACTAGTAGGTCAGGCAAAGCGTAGATATGAAGAAAATATTGCAGCCAACTGTAAAAATAACCCGAAATCTTTCTTCAGTTACATAAACAACAGAAAGGCGATCAAAAGTGGTATTGGACCTTTAACAAACAGCGACGGTGCACTAGTGACTGACAGCCAACACATTGCAAACCTCTTAAACAATTACTTTTCCTCGGTGTTTAATACTAACAGTCTTCCTCTCGCTACCACCAACACCAGTACTATTGTAAATCTCGAGCATGCATTGCCTAATTTTGAAATAACAACCGATGAAGTCCTTAAAGCTCTCCATTCACTTAAAACAAATAAAAGTCCTGGACCTGACAAAGTATATCCAACTCTGCTGAAAGAAACGAAGAGCGAAATACTCTCCTCCCTCACAACCGTATTCAATATGTCCTTGCGACAAGGCATCGTCCCTTCAGATTGGAAAAAGGCTAACGTGACACCGATTTTCAAGAAAGGAGACAAAAAGTACCAGGTAATTACAGGCCCATTAGTCTAACTTCGGTTGTAGGTAAGCTACTTGAGGGCATAATTAGAGACAAAATTGTGAGTTACCTTGAAAGCCACTCATTGATTGGGGACTCACAACATGGCTTCCGAAACAAAAGATCCTGCCTATCAAACCTATTAACCTTTTATAACGACCTCTTCACTGTTTATGACGTAACCAAATCACTGGACGTAGTCTATCTTGATTTGCAGAAAGCGTTTGATAAAGTCCCGCATCATAAATTACTTTACAAATTAAAGCAAATAGGTATTGACGGTCAAGTAAACCAATGGATCGCGAATTGGTTGAGCAACAGACAACAAAGAGTAGTGATTGACGGATTTAACTCAGAGTGGGCGCCTGTCACTAGTGGCGTCCCTCAGGGCTCGGTCCTTGGCCCAGTGCTCTTCATTATTTACATCAACGACGTGGATGTTGGACTCAATAACCGCATTAGTAAATTTGCAGACGACACAAAGATTGGTAACTCGGTTCTCACTGACGAAGACAGGCAAAGCCTCCAAGAGGATTTGCACAAAATTTCAGCTTGGTCGGATAGATGGGAGATGCCCTTTAACGTAGACAAGTGCCAGGTCCTTCAAGTTGGAACGAGGAATAAGAAGTTCGAATACGAAATGCGCGGCGTTAAACTCAAAAGCGTTCAATGCGTCAAAGACTTGGGGGTCAAAATCGCGTCAAACCTCAAATTCTCACAGCAATGCATCGATGCAGCAAATAAAGCGAACAGAATGTTGGGCTTCATTAAAAGAAACTTTGTATTCAAGAATAAAGATGTAATACTCCCGCTCTACAACAGTTTAGTCAGACCCCACTTGGAATATGCGGTACAGTTTTGGTCCCCCCACCATGCAAAGGATATTGCTAAATTAGAAGGTGTTCAGCGTCGGGCAACGAAAATGATCCCTTCCTTGCGCAACAAATCCTACGAAGAAAGGCTTTCTATCCTTAACATGTTCTCTCTTGAGAAACGTCGCCTCCGAGGAAAATTGATCGAATGTTTTAAAATACTTAATGGTTTCACGAATGTAGACAGATCAACATTGTTTATGATCGATGACAGTCTGCGCACGAGGAACAATGGCGTAAAACTCAGATGTAGACAAGTAAATTCAGATTGCACCAAATTTTTCTTCACCAACGTTGTAGTGCGAGAATGGAATAAGCTTCCACCATCAGTGGTCCAGTGTAACACGATTGACTCCTTCAAAAATAAGCTCGACCGTCACTTCCTTCAACTTAATATCAACTAGAGTAGAAATGCAACGTTTTGGAGTCTTCTGATTAATGTAAAATCACTTAGGTTTAAGGACAGACCACCAAGTCTGGACCATGGGGTCTGTGTGGTCTGATTTTCTATGTAAATCTATGTAAATCTCTCTCTCTCTCTCTCTCTCTCTCTCTCTCTCTCTCTCTCTCTCTCTCTCTCTCTCTCTCATTAGTCACACGCAATATCTGGTTGATGTATTGGTCATTAAGGTGTGTGTGTGTTTGTGTGTTTGTGTGTGTGTGTGTGTGTGTGTGTGTGTGTGAGAGAGAGAGAGAGAGAGAGAGAGAGAGAGAGAGTTAGATAAACTGAATTACATATGCATGTTACGGTCAATAAACATTTATATCTATCTGTTTGTGTGTGTGTGTGTGTGTGTGTGTGTGTGTGTGTGTGTGTGTGTGTGTGTGTGTGTGTGTGTGTGTGTGTGTCAGGGTTGGTGATTTTTTAAATTTTTTAAAAAAATCAAAAAAATCAGAATTTTTTTATTTAAATCAGATTTTTAAAAATTTAAATCAGATTTTTTTATTTCTTTTATTAATCAGCATAAAATATATATATATATATATATATATATATATATATATATATATATATATATATATATATATATATATATATATATATATATATATATATATATATATATATATATATATATATATATATATATATATATATATATATATATATATATATATATATATATATATATATATATATATATATATATATATATATATATATATATATATATTTTTCTATACATTAGTTTAAAACACATTTTGGAGTGTTTTTACAGCATGTTGCATCATCTCTCACTTGGTTACAACGTGTTTGAACCTGTCAAGCAGCCCAGTAGCCACATACCAGGATTGCATCATCTCTCTCAGGCTCTGTCCTGTTCCTCTTACATCATGTTAGGACATACCCGGACTTGTGCCACTGTGTAGTAGTTTGACTGTTGAGGTGTTACAGGCCAGCCACTCATTCCTGAGCTAACAGCAAGACCGTAGAGATGCCACCGACCACAAGGATTAATGTATCTGGCAGGAAGAGTGATCCAGTGTGGGAACATTTTAGCAGAATTCCTTCAGAGTCTGGGAAAGCATGGAGAGCTATATGCAAACAGTGTAAACTGGACTTACAAGGAATAGTAGCAAGACTGAAAAGAACCAAATTTATTGTCATAAGAATTAAAAACCTTATTTTTTAAAGATTTTGAATTTCAATTTCAAAGAATTTTTATGAACTACTTTCAAAGAAGTGTATCATTATTTTTCAAAGACTGCTTTTACAGTATAAATTCAATGTGCTTTTGATTTACCGAGATCAGAGGCCGAGATGTCCCAGGGAGTCATCTGTGCCTCCCCGCTCCCCCTCCCTCTCTCCTTCTCCCCTCTTCATCGTTGTAATTCCTTTTCTGTCTTCGGTAGATATGCAAAACCGTCACTTTTCATCCTTTTGGTTAATTTTCAGTCTCCTGTATTTTATATTTCAATTTATATCCATTTCTCTCCCTCTCCTTCATCCTTTTAATTCCTTTTCAGTTTTCAGTGTCTAATAATTCTACTGATAGGCATTGCTGTTCCTCTTATATTTCTCTTGATATGCATTACCGTCATTCCCTTTCATCTCTCATCTCTTCATCTTTCATCTCTTCATTGTCTTATATTTCTTCTGATATTTATTAATGTCCCTCTTTTTCATCTTTTTAATTCGCTTTCTGTCCTCATTATCTCAAGTTTCAAGTGATATTCATTAAACCTCTCTTCTCCATCCTCTTGATTCCTTTTAGTCTTCAGTATTTTCTATTACTCTGATATTATTGTTCCTTTCTTTTATCTTTGTATTCCTTTTCAGTGCTCGGCTTCTTATTTTTCAACTGGTATATCCATGGTTGTTCCTCGTCTTCAACCTTTTAATCCCTTCTCAGTCTTCATTGTCTTATATTTCTCATGATGTCATTACGGATCTTGCTGTGTACAAGCATAACATTGCAACGTTTTTTATTTATTTTTTCAACTGGATTTCAGTTTTTCGATTCGAAGTTTATTTTTTCAACTTCGTAGCTAATGATCTAATATTCATTCCCCGAAAAAGAAGAGAAAAAAAATTGTTGTAAAATGAAAATGCTTATTCTCATCTGTTTCACGGCAATGGAAATTAATGTTACGAACTCAAATAAAGAACAGACACTTGTAGATTTATTTTTTTAGAGTAAACAACTCAAGGACAAAAATAATTGAGAAAAATAAAAAGCCCGCCAATGACTACCCCTTTAAAAGAGAGTATAGATGATGGATTATAATATAGTCACGAAATGATAAACTTGTTTCGAGTAAGGCTACAAATTTTCATATAAAAACCGAAGTTAAGAAGTAAGAACCACCAATATTTATACGAAAACACGAATTTCAGAAGTAGGAGAGGAGGACAAATTTCCCCGTGCAGTATCAGGATGAACGAGGAATATATTTAAGTCCCGCGTTCTGAAGATAAATTGGAGGTAATGAGTTTGCACGCCTTGACTGACTACGCGCCGCGGCTGCTGAGGCTGAGCAGGATAAACACACCGCGCCGAGGGGCACCCAGGACGCGGCGGCGGCGGCGGGGAAGAGACGCGTGTTCTTGTGTGTGTGTGTGTGTGTGTGTGTGTGTGTGTGTGTGTGTGTGTGTGTGTGTGCCAATGAAGATGATGTGAGGAATTGTAATGATGGAAATAAATGGGACTTTTCTTCTTATTATTATTATTCTTACTCTTATTCTTATTTTATTTTAGCTATTGTTATTGTTGTTGTTCTTCATTTTCTTTTTCTTATTCTTCCTCTTCTTCTCTTTCTTCTTTTTTTTTCTTCATCTGCTTCCGTTGCTTTTTCTTTGTCGTCTTTTTTTCCTTCTTCTTCTTCTTCTTCTTCTTCTTCTACTTCTTCCACATCTTCATCATATTCTTCTTCTCTTCATTTAACGTCCTTATTATCTCTCATGGGGCTGGACGGGTTGATGGGACGAAGAGAGTTACGTTCAGTGGGTAGATATGGCACTTAAAAAGGGACGGTAAAGGCATGTAAAAAGGGCGTACACAGGGTTAGTATATATAGGATGCGGTAACTAAGAGGCTTGAGTGTGGGCGCTGTGCATAAACTGAGTACTTGTAGAGATGAAAAGCGTCTTGCTCAGTAGGTAGATATGGCACTTAGAAGGGGACGGTTAAGGTACGTAAAAAGGGCGTACACGGTGTTAGTAGATGTACGATGAGGTAACTGAGAGGCTTGAGTATGCATAGACGCCGTGCATAAATTTGTTGGGACTCTTGGCACGAGGTGTGAGGGAAAGGAGTAAGGTCGGTGTTGTCAGACGCTTCCACCCCACATGTCAACTACTTACAAAGGCAAAAAGGAGATCAGTCTGGTTATAATGGGTGTTTTCTAAGGTTCATGGTACAGAGGAAGGGTCAAACTACTACCAGGGTCATAAAACTACCCCTGGATATGCCCAGTGCTCCTACGAAAGGCTAATCAAATTAGTTTTTTGAGGGTTTTCAGTACAATGGAAGGGTCAGACTACCACCAGGGTCATAAATCTATCCCTGAATATCCCCAAAACTCCTTTGAAAGGCTAATTTGGGGGGTTCACAGTACAGAAGAAGGGTCAAACTACCACCAGGGTCATAAAACTACCCCCGTAAATGCCCCAGACTCCTACAAAAGCCTAGTCAAATGAGTCTTTTTAGGTTCAAGATACAGAGGAAGGGTCAAACTATCACCAGGGTCATAAAAGTACCCCTGGAAATGACCAAAACTCCTACAAAAGCCTAGTCAAAGGAGTGTTTTTAGGTTCAAGATACAGGAGGGTCAAACTACGACCAGGGTCATAAAACTATTCCTGGAAATGCCCAAAACTCCTACGAAAGCCTTGTCAAATAGATGTGCTTGGGCGCCGAAACGTTTCAGAATACGGAATTATGTGTGTGCAAGCTCCTGTCTTTCCTGAGCGAGGCGTTGGCTGCGTCGTTGCTGGGCAGAGGCTTGGCGAGTGTTACCGAGGGTCTGGGCTGCCCGCACGTGGTATTTCTGGCTGTCATGGCTGGGCGTGGCGGGCAAGGAGGGGCGGCCAGTTTGGGATGCAACGTAGCCAGAAGAGGAGTTAGAGTGCTATATCTGCAGCAGTGCTGGGCACTTGCGGTACTTTTTGCGGTACTGCGGTTCTACCGCACTACCAAACCGGTACCGCAGTACCGCAGAGGATTGCTGAAAGTACCGGAGTACCGGTACCGCGTTCAAATTTCCTGCGGTACTTTTCGCGGTACTAGCAAACACTTTCAAGAAAAATAGTGATGATAATAATTAATGAATAAATAAATATGTAAATAAAAATAAACAATACCACTGTTTGAGGGGGTCGGGGGGGGGGGGGGTACCTGACCCACCAGACAGACAGACAGACAGTCGGACATACGCACAGACACCGTGGGAAAGAGGGGAGGCACTTTCACTGAAAAGGATAGGTACGTATTGTTAATTAAAAGGATGTGATTTTTCATCGGAGGGAGGTTGGAACCAAGATTTTTACACCTATGTTTTGCTAGGAGGAACCATACTTGCTTCTAAAATTGATCAACACCTCATAACTCCTATAGTACGTTAAATCAATTCATCTTTAGTTGCGTGCGCGCCGATTATCTCGCTATAACTGGCAACAGAGAAAGAAGGGGGAGTTTTTATGACCCTGGTGATAATTTGACCCTTCTACTGTACCATGAACTTAAAGAAACACACATTTGACAAGGCTTTCGTAGGAGTTGTGGGCATTTCCAGGGGTAGTTTTATGACCCTGGTGGTAATTTGACCTTTCTTCTGTACCATGAACTTAAAGAAACACTCATTTGACAAGGCTTTCGTGGGAGTTGAGGGCATTTCCAGGGGTATTGTTTTATCATCCTGGTGGTAGTCTGACCCTTCTTCTGCACCATGAACCTAAAGAAACACTCATTTGACAAGGCTTTCGTGGGAGTTGAGGGCATTTCCAGGGGTATTGTTTTATCATCCTGGTGGTAGTCTGACCCTTCTTCTGCACCATGAACCTAAAGAAACACTCATTTGACAAGGCTTTCGTGGGAGTTGAGGGCATTTCCAGGGGTATTGTTTTATCATCCTGGTGGTAGTCTGACCCTTCTTCTGCACCATGAACCTAAAGAAACACTCATTTGACAAGGCTTTCGTGGGAGCTGTGGGCATTTCGAAATGTTGTTTTATGACCCTGGTGGTAGTTTGACCCTTCTTCTGTACCATGACCCTAAAAAAACACTCCTTAGAAATTTAGAACCCGACTGATTTCCTTTTTCGCCTTTGGAAATCGTTGATGTTAGAGGTGGAAGCGTCTGGCAATACCGACCTGAGGCTGCCGCTGTGTGTGTGTGTGTGTGTGTGTGTGTCCCGCTATGGCCCGCACCAGCTACATATTACTTGCTTCCCTCTGCACTACATGTTGAGTCTATCCTATTTCCCGTCCACCTCTGTCCACTAGACTTTTCGTACTGTGACACATTTTCTGATTAAACATTACCCTCCCTGGTGTGCTATTTGGCTGCCTTTTGATCGTACTAAGAGTGGGGCGTCAATTGTTCCCGGTCCGTGATTAATATTGTCCGCTTTCCGTTTTCTTTCCGTTTAACAGTTAGTAGAATTTGCCTCCTGTCGTCGGTAGTTCCATAGACATTTTGTAATATTTTTTTGTTTGGTTTTTCTTCTGTTTCTGGACTATTAATCACGTTTTTTTTTTTCATTTCCCTTTTTGTTTTCTTGCACTTTAACAGTTAATAGAATTTGTCTCCTGTCGTCGGTAGTTCTATAGACATTTGTGATTTATTGCCGTGTTTTTTTGCTCCGTTTTTTGGGCTTTTAATCACAAGGTTTTTTTCCTTTCTCTTTTCGTTTTCTTGTACTTTAACAGTTAACAGAATTTGCCTCTCGTCGTAGGTCGTTCTGTAGACATTTGTAATATATTTGTTTGTTTTTTCTCTTATCGGGTGCCTTTTCGTACTAATCTCATTTTCTTCGACACTTAATATTATTTTCCACTAACAGTTTCCTTCCTGGCAGTCACTCGCTCGTGCCGTGGACATTTATAACTTTTTCTGTAATCTTGTTCTGTTCCTGTGCCCTTTTTGCATTAATCACATTTTTTTCGATACTTTATTATTTCCACCAGTAATTTCCTTCCTGGCAGTCACTCGCTCGTGCTGCTAACATAATATAACTTTTTTCCCGTGTGAAAGAAGTTTTCTCGTGTGTTCAAACTTGCTTCTCGGGTACACTTCACTAACACACTCGAGGACGTCCCTGCTGATGCCTCGGTCCCCGCCTTCCACGCCCCCTCGCCGCCACCAACACTCTTTGGGTCATGTTCTTAAACCTTTCGTCGCCCAAGGACATACACTCAACAAGGCTTTCGTAGGATTTGTGGGCATTTCCAGGGGTAGTTTTATGACCCTGGTGGTAGTTTGACTTAGTTTCTGCACCAGGAGCGTGAGGAAACATTCTTTTTTGGCCTTTAGATATGATTTATTTATGGGAAGGGAACGTTTAAGAATACCGACCATATTATCAAGCCTTTCGGAGCCCATGCACACACATTTAACAAGGCTTTCGTAGGATTTGTGGGCATTTCCAGGGGTAGTTATATGACTCTGGTGGAAGTTTGAAAATGTTCCTACGCTGTGAAATTAAAGAAACACTCATGGGGACGCGTTTGACCTCATTTTTGGCTTTTAGAAGTGATTGATGTAAGGGAAGGGAGCGTCTAAGAACACCATCCCTCTATCTATCTCGACCCCGTCCTTAGCCTCAGCCGCTGCCCCCTCCCCTCCCCTGCAACGCCTCTCTCTCTCGTTCGCTAATATTTAGATGATCACTTCGAAATTTCTTCTACAGTCGAAGCCACATGTCAACCAGTTTTACATCCAATCTATACCACCTTCTCCTCTTCCTCCTCCTTCACTTCCTCCTCCTCCTCTTCCTCCTCCTCCTCCGCCTCGTCTTTTTTCTTTTCTTTTTCTTCCTCTTTTTCTTCTTCTTCTTCTTCTTCTTCTTCTTCTCCTTTTTTTTTCTTCTTCTTCTTCTTCTTCTTCTTCTTCTTCTTCTTCTTCTTCTATATCTTCTTGTTTTTCTTCCTCCTCCTCCTCCTCTTCCTTCTCTTTTTCTCTTTTTCTTGTTCCTCCTCGTCCTCCTCCTGTGTGGCAGTTCGTTCGGTAGGGTTGACGCCACCATCATCATGCCTCCACCCCAAAGCTTGGCTCCCCCGTTGAGGCTTCCGCGCGGCCTCGGACTGATTGATGTGCAGCGAGGGAGTGGCGGGAGGAAACAAGGTGACTCTTCAGACCGTCTCCCTCTACACTTCAGTTGGCAGTAGGGGAGGCGGTGGCCGAGTGGTTAGCGTGCGGGCGTGGTGTCCCCTTCTTAGTCAGCCGTTACTGATGTATTGCTGCTGCTGCACAGACAAAATAATAATAATGAAATAAATAAATAGATGAATTAATAGATAAATAATCATTGTGTTATTTACTCGCCTCGAAAAATATATTATGCTATGAAAAATATATATCCAAAGGGTGATAATAAATAGAGAAAATATAAATGCGTGAAAGTAATGCTAGAAAGAGACGAAATAACAACATCCCGTAATTTCAAACCTTAGCAAGAATATTTAAACACACATTTCTTATATAACATTCGATTTGATGAACTTTAAAATCACACAGGTCCATATTCATCAACGCCTCGGGCTGCCATTACGACTATTGCCCAAGGCCACGGAGAAGATTAACCGGGTTTTTATGAGTGTTTTTTTTCCGGTTCGTGGTTCTGAAGTCGTGTAAAACTATCACCGGGATCACAAAGCAGTTCGTGAAAGGTCCGTCAGCTTCTACGGGAGGCTTTTCAGACAGGCGAACTGAGTGAGGCGCCGACACGTTAAGAATGCGAGAGGAGAGTTTCAAGACGCCTCGCCACCCGAAACTGACCTCTCTTGACCTCTCGTTCTTTTATCTTTTTTCCCGGAGCAGCGTTTAGCAGGCTCTCTTGTTTATGTTTTTATTTTTTTTGCCCCTGAGCTGCCTCCCTTCCCGGCAAAATAATATGATGACTCATGTGATCGGAACCGAAAAATACGTGTCCGCGCCGCAAACATATAAACGAACAAAAAGCAGCCAGTCATGTCCGCGGCGCCTGGCTTTGATTTGACACGTGACGGCGAGCGTGGTGACAGCCTTGAGTGGCGTCGCGTGGCTCGCTGCTGCGCCCGGCACTAACGTCAGCAAGATGCGATCACCGCCGTCTTTGCAGCTCTACCAGGGGAGTTCCAAGACACCTCTCCACCCGATTGTCGGCTACTCTGTCAACTATTTGCGGGGTTGACTACAGCGGACTTTTTTTTTGTTTAATCTTTATTTCGCCCTTGAACTGCGGATTGATGCATTTAGTATTAAGTGTCTGCGGAGAATCACGGGATATCGCTGGAATGACATTGTGTCAAACCGGGAATCATTTCGTAAGACTGATTTGAGGCCTGTTACCTGCAGAGTGCGTGGACACCAACTCCAGCACGGCACCCAGAAGTCAATCTTTATCACTGGGTTGTTTTTGTAAGAGTTAACCCCGAGTGGAGGAGGCCGAGGGGACGCCCACATAGTTTGTGGATTGAGCAAATCAACAGATCCTGTCAGGAGGTACTTGGGACGGGAAGAGAACTACATGGGGACCTGCCCGGAGGAACCCGCGGGTTTGACGTCGTAGGGTGGGCGTGGCGACGCGCCCCCGGCTTATGACCCAATTGACTGACTGAATATGCTACCTCTTTTATTGTAAAAACATTAATATTCATGTACCTCATCTCCTCGTGGACTTGATACTTAAAATCTTATGATTGGCTATGAATGTTGCCCCTGCCTGCATCAGACTCCATAAATAGCGTTACTTTGTGCACCCGTGATTCTTGTATTCTGCCTGCGTCACAAAGGTTTGTACTCTGTCATGATTCTTGTGCCCTGCCTCCTCTGGTATGATTCTTGTACCCTGCGTGCTCTGGTATGATTCTTGTACCCTGCGTGCTCTGGTATGATTCTTGTAAACCTCCTATTCTGTCATGATTCTTTCATCCTTGCTACATCACACACGTTTTCATTCTCCTTTTCTGGCCATCCTTCGACAGACTGGCTTTTCAATAACAATTATTCAGAAGACCAAGATCGCCCTAAGACTTATCGAAGCCCAGTCTTGGTTTCTGTTTCTCAATATTTCCGAGGAAGGTTCACCAAGACTTGGCTGAGAGCATGTGTCAGCTTTGCCTCAAGAAACGCGGTGCTCCTCGGCGTCTAGCGTGACTCTGGACGATCAAAGGACGCCCGTAGTTTGCCTGACGCGGCCACTTTCCGTCCATTTAAGGGCCACGAGGAACACGGCTCTGCTCGCCGGTGTCTAGCGTGACTCTGGACGATCAGAGGACGCCTGCAGTTAGCTTGACGCGGCCGGCCACCTTCCTCCCTTTTAAGACTAAGCAAATATTTTACCTCGGGCGAAGGTTGGGGGCCAGAGCGCGTCATTAAGATCATTGCCTCGCCCCTCGCCCTATCCCCTCGACCCTCGACCCTCACCGCCACTCGCCCATTAAAGACCCCATTACTGCCTCCCCCTCTCTCTCTCTCTCCAATTAAATGGCTTAATGTTAAACACAAAGAAAACCCAGTGCATGTTTATTGGAAGTCGGGGAATGACATCCCAGATCCCACAAAACATCCACCTACAGGATGATGATAGTAACATCATCCCCAGCACCTCCCTGAAGAACTTGGGTGTATATTTTGACGCTCACTTGACTTTTGAAACAAAATAAGTAGTAAGATTTTTAGTACCATTATGTACATAAATCGTATAAAAGAGAACTTTAGCAAAAAGGCAAGAGTTACAGCTGTACAATCGCTTGTATTAAGCATAATTATTTATGGAATAAAAATATGGGGCACCGCTAATAAAACACACATGCAACAAATTCAAAAATTGCAAAACTATGCTGCAAAAGTTGCACTGGGTGGTGGCGCCAAACGTGACCATGTGACGCCATTCTTAAAGGAACTCGGTTGGCTGAAGGTAAACAAAAAATACGAGTACGAACTAGGCGTAATGACCTATAACATCATAAAGGGAAACGTACCGAGCTATTTGTTTTATTTGCCATATGTGAGTGACATGAGCACTGTTCCTACCAGACAGCAGCATCAGCTGCACGTCCCCAAAGCACGCACCAATACAGGGGCAAGATCCATGCTTGTGGCTGCACCAACACTCTGGAACAGCCTCCCTCTCTCGATAAGGAATGCACAATCTTTACCATCTTTTAAGAAGCAATTGCACCAATATCTTTTTAGTGACCAGTTCAATATGTAGTCTTTTTTAGTCTTTTATTAATGTATTTTAATATATTTTATTTCTCTTTTAATTTTAATATTTTTATTACACATCTATTTTAAAATTAGACTCCTTGCCGTAGATAAAGGCAAGACAGGATGTAGCTACTATGTACTTATATATTCATGTGCTTTATTGTATAAATGTGAAGAATAACCATTGTAAAATGGAATAAACTTCTGAATCTGAATCTGAATCTGAATCTCTCTCTCTCTCTCTCTCTCTCTCTCTCTCTCTCTCTCTCTCTCTCTCTCTCTCTCTCTCTCTCTCTCTCTCTGCAGGCATCTCATTCAAAGGTAAAACAAAGTAATTTATCTTCATTTCTTTTCTCAGGTACGTTCCGCAGCCTCGGGTCGCCTGGTGCAGTCCTCGGGCAGGCCGTGTGTGTGCTGGGTTACTGCAGGGCGGAACGTGAGTGTGTCTTGGTATGTTTTGTGAGGGTCTGCTCCTGGTTTCTTCTGGGAATTGTTAGGTTATAGTAAGGTTAGATAGATAGATTGATGAATAGATACAAAGCTGGTTAGATAGGTAATATAGACAGATATATAAGTAATTAGATATAGATGGAGAGTTAGACAGATAGAAAGATAAGTAGACAGAGATAGCGTGAAATATATAAATAGATAGATAGATAGACATAAGATACAGATAGATATAGAGATAGATAATAAATAGATAGATAGATAGATATATTAGTGTGTATGTTTCTTGTTTTTTTTTTGTTTTTTTTTGTGTGTGTGTGTATGAATTTTCCCGGCGTCATTAATATAATTATATTCATCAGAGCGCCTCATAAACCATATTTATTTATATTACATTAACTCGTAAAAAAATTATTGGTATTTTTCATCGGGTTTCCATTATTCACAAAGTTTCCCCCAAAAAACAATTCCGGAATCGTTTATTAGTACGTGCTCATTAGCCTTTATTTTTCGACCTGCTCTGCCGTGTGTTGCTAGCTGTGGCCTTCTGTCTGTTAGCGCCTCTGCTGTCGCCTATAAGAAGACATACGGGCCAGTATTCTCAGACGCTTTCGGCTCTCACAGCGCCTATTCACGGTGCAGAAGCCTTTTCCATCTATCATTAGGCTCGTAAAACTACCCATGGAAATACTGACACAGTCTCAATCAATGCCTTATCAAATGTGGATGTGTAAGCCAAGAAAGGTTTTAGAATGTGTCTTTTCCACGTTCATGGTCAAACTGTCATTAGGATCGTAAAACTAAACATGGAAATACTAACACAACCTATATCAAAGCCTTATCAAGTGTGGGTGTGCCCTGGAAGGTTTGATAATGTGTCATTCTCACACTCATGGCGCAGAGGCTTTGTGAAACTATCACTAAGCTCATAAAATTAACCATGGAAATACCAACACAGACTCTACCAAAGCCTTATCAAGTGTGGGTGTGTAGGCCCTGAAAGGTTTGAGAACACGGCCGTAGCTGGAGAGACTCAGAATCCCTATAGGTAAGCAGACTGTCATGATCTGGGTATCTCGTTCTCTGCCCCGCGGCGCTGTTTTCAATTCATAAAAGTTTCAAAAGACGAAAGAGTCTGAATTGCTTGCGAGGTTTTCCCTACGTTCAATTTGACCTTCCTTTGATGCAAGGAAAACGTATATAAATAAAGGCAGTGAGGCGTATTCTTTCCTCTCCTAAGTCTCTGTATACACAAGGTCTTCGTTACAGAGAGGCGGAGCGGCGTGGGTTTCAGATTTGAGACTCGATAAATTGCCACTTTTGTTACACTGTTGTTGCTTTTCCCTCATGCTAAGAACTCCAGTGGAAATATTTCTCTTCTCCCACAAAACAGTCCATGCATAACCCAGCAACTTCTCCGAGAGGAATTTTGAAACAGGCGAAGTCGGATGCCGACACGTTAAGAATACGGCTTGAATCAGGGACGCGCACTCAGGGTCACGGCGCTAAGAACAGACCGTCAACAAGTGCCTGTAGGGAGTCCAGTAGCATATATAGAAGACCTTAGATCCGTGTTTATGGTCGTGTTTATATTTCCGTCCGAACATATCAGGTAAATCTGACGTTGCAGTAATAGGATGTGAGTGACGCGCAATGCATTTCAAGCGTTGTGTTATTTGTTGACGTGTTTTTGATGCAGACGTAAATGACTCGCGCCTTTTATGTGTTTGCTTCGAGCAGTGAAAATGACGCAATACGAGCAGTCTTTCTTTAATTGGTGGACTTGTTGGTGGTAGCGAGTGTTCTAAGTGCTAATCGGTTCACGGATAGAGTAAGTCATATCCGCCAGGGTTACTTTATTGGACAGAACTTACACACCTCATCATCACAAGGACAACACATATGATAGGTGTTTGTTTGTGTATGCGTTTGTGTGAATGTTGTTTGTGTAGGTTAACATTTAAGTGTTGGTGTATGTGTGGAACAATGTGTAACGGTGGACAACAAGAGAACGTGGACGGACAGTCAAAGGTAAACAAGTAACAAGAGATAAACAATTAGACGCACAAGAAACAGCGAGACGGGAGCACGAACGAAAACATTGACACAAAATAAGAATGAACAATGAGTCTATACTGCAACGCCCCATTTTCTGTTTTCACTGGAAGAGAGCACGCGACTGCTTGAGCGGTGGCTGCTACAAGTACTCCCCCCCAGTGACGAGGAAGGAGGAACGAAATCTTCCCAGGTGCGGGGGCGCTGTGGCAGACTTTGATGCGTTGCGGTGTGTAGTGTTTCGCGGTGAGTTGCGCTGAGTTGAGTTGCGTTGAGTAGTGTTCAGCTACGGTGAGTCGAGCTGAGGTGAGTAGTGCAGTGACAACAGCTACAGTAAGTCGAGCTGGAGCTGGAGTGAGTAGTGCGGTGACAACAGCTACGGTGAGTCGAGCTGGAGTGAGTAGTGCGGTGACAACAGCTACGGTGAGTCGAGCTGGAGTGAGTAATGCAGTGACAACAGCTACGGTGAGTCGAGCTGGAGTGAGTAGTGCAGTGACAACAGCTACGGTGAGTCGAGCTGGAGTGAGTAATGCAGTGACAACAGCTACGGTGAGTCGAGCTGGAGTGAGTAGTGCAGTGACAACAGCTACAGTAAGTCGAGCTGGAGTGAGTAATGCAGTGACAACAGCTACGGTGAGTCGAGCTGGAGTGAGTAATGCGGTGACAACAGCTACGGTGAGTCGAGCTGGAGTGAGTAATGCGGTGACAACAGCTACGGTGAGTCGAGCTGGAGTGAGTAGCGCGTAGGAGACAGCTACGGTGAGTCGAGCTGAGATGAGTAGCGCAGTGAGGACAGCTACGGTAAGTCGAGCTGAAGTGTTGAGCAGCGATGAGTTGAGCAGCGAGGGGTTGAGCAGCGAGGAGTTGAGCAGCGAGGAGTTGAGCAGCGTGAGGTGGGCTGCATGAGGTGGGCTGCGTAAGGTGGGCTGCGTAAGGTGGGCTCCTTAAGTTGAGCTGCGGTGAGTTGAGTGGTTGGCTGTTTAATAGATCCTGGAAGGCTAGAATCCGCACTCCCGAATCGCGAACCACGTAGACGGGTCCTGAGCAGAAGAGTGATGCTCTGAAGGACACCGCCGTAGTAGAGGAAGAGTTGCATGTCGTCGTCAGGTATGGTGAAGTCGAGCGGCGTGGAGATGGGCAATAGGCACTGGCGTAAACGCGCCGGGGGCCACGGCAGTCATAGAGTGCGTCGAGGGAACTGCGTGTGAAGGCGCTAGCTGACAGCGTGTCAGGGGCCTCGGCAGTCGGTGAGAGTAGAACGACTGCGTGTATTAAAGGCGCCAGCTGCCAGCGTGTCAGGGGCCTCGGCAGTCCGTGAGGGCGTCGAATGACTGCGTGGTAAGGCGCTAGATGCCAGCGTGCCAGGGACCACAGCCGGTTGAGAACTGAGGGACGCAAGCATATGCCAGGAGCCGCGGCAGTCGTGAGTGCGTCGAACGACTGCGTGGTAAGGCGCTAGATGCCAGCGAGCCGGGGGCCACAGCGAGTTGAAAAGTTAGGGGCGCTAGCATGTGCCAGGAGCCGCGGCAGTCCGTGAGAGTAAAACGAACTGCGTGTACTGTAGGCGCTGGCACGTGCCAGGGGCCTCTGTGGCTCGGGGAGTGAACCAGCGTTCAAAAAGGCACTGTAACACAACACTGTACGCTTAGTGGGTAACACTGTGACACTAACTGTTGCTGGGGACGTGCTGCACTGAACTGTTGCTGGACACACTGCACTGTACACAAGGATCCACAAGTGTAGGATAATCCAAGACGGCGGTGGTAGATTCAGGAGGCGGTGGTTAATCCAGGGGGCAGCTAGTAATCCCAGTGGGGTGTCACACTGTGTTTGCGTGTCTCTCAAATCTGTGTGGTGTGTGGCGGCGTATACACTGAGTCTGTATGGCGTGTACACCGAGTCTGTGTGTGGCGTGTACACTGAGTGTGTGGCACTGTCTCAGTAATGTGTCGCACTGTGAGTGAGTGTTCACTGAGTCTGTGTAGTGTGTCACACGATGTGCGTGTCTCAGTCGCCGGACCAGCAGAAAAGCAGGGAGGAGGAAGGGTGGGGGTGGGTGGGTGAGCGCCGGGAGAAGCACCATGGGGCACAAAAGATGCCTGAAGGGCGCACACAGGGAGCCTAGAAGAGGCGCACAGAGGGTGCCTGGAAGAGGCGCACAGAGGGTGCCTGGAAGAGGCGCACAGAGGGTGCCTGGAAGAGGCGCACAGAGGGTGCCTGGGGAAGGCACAGAGGGTGCCTGGGGAAGGCGCAGAAGGCGCCTAGGGGAGGGCGGGGGAAAACCCTGAAGGTGGCAACTACGCCTATGGCGTAATGTTTCTCCCGACCTGAGTGCTCAGCCCCACGAATCCCGAATGGAGGTGAGGATTTTTGCCCCAGGAGAGGGCGGACGAATGGACAAGTTACCCTGCCCAGGTCCTCCACTCTAGGAGAGAGTGCCCTTAAAACGGCACCGGCTATAAGCCACCTTGAACCATAGCAACACTCCAGGGTCACCAATTGTTGGTGGTAGCGAGTGTTCTAAGTGCTAATCGGTTCACGGATAGAGAAAGTCATATCCGCCAGGGTTACTTTATTGGACAGAACTTACACACCTCATCATCACAAGGACAACACATATGATAGGTGTTTGTTTGTGTATGCGTTTGTGTGAATGTTGTTTGTGTAGGTTAACATTTAAGTGTTGGTGTATGTGTGGAACAATGTGTAACGGTGGACAACAAGAGAACGTGGACTGACAGTCAAAGGTAAACAAGTAACAAGAGATAAACAATTAGACGCACAAGAAACAGCGAGACGGGAGCACGAACGAAAACATTGACACAAAATAAGAATGAACAATGAGTCTATACTGCAACGCCCCATTTTCTGTTTTCACTGGAAGAGAGCACGCGACTGCTTGAGCGGTGGCTGCTACAGACTTGTTCTCTCTCTCTCTCTCTCTCTCTCTCTCTCTCTCTCTCTCTCTCTCTCTCTCTCTCTCTCTCTCTCTCTCTCTCTCTCACACACACACACACACACACACACACACACACACACACACACACACACACACACACGCACGCACGCACGCACGCACGCACGCACGCACACACCATATGTTAGACTTAGTCATTAGTGATGATGTAAACAATCTCATAGGTAGGGTGGATGTTGAACATGAATTTACTATTTCCCCAGTTCACAGGCTCATAACATTTAAATTATTATTGCCAATATGTAAGGTAACTAAGAAAATTTATTTTAGGAATAAGGTGGGTTTCTCTGCTGCTACATTTATCAGTGAAATTAGTCAGACTTTTTATGAAGATATGACTGGAGAGTGTGTTCACAATGATTTGTTATTTAAATCAAATTGTGTGAATTGTCTTACTGATATTTATAATGAGGTGATTAAGACACAATATAACAATGTGTGTCCGATCCTAGAGAAGGTCATTACTGTCAAGGATAGATCTCCCTGGTTTAATGGTGAAATTTTGACACTGAAAAGAGAGAAACGACGCAAGGAACGTAAATGGAGAAATGAGGGGTCTGTTGTGGCCTGGGAGGATTATAAAAATGTGAGAAATCGCTATAAAGACTTGATAAGTAGGAGTAAAAGAAACTATTATCATACTAAAATTCTTGAGGCAGGATCAGATATGAACAGATTATATCAACTTTTCAACAGTCTTACTGGTACTACTTTGAGAAGAAAGCTTCCCGATGGTTTCTGTGATAAAGATTTAGCGGATAACTTTTGTAGTTTTTTCAAGAGTAAGATTATGAATATTGTATCGG
The DNA here is from genome assembly GCF_024679095.1 of Eriocheir sinensis. NCBI lineage: Eukaryota > Metazoa > Arthropoda > Malacostraca > Decapoda > Varunidae > Eriocheir > Eriocheir sinensis. The sequence continues at coordinate 1,812,869 of NW_026111942.1, forward strand.
AATTTGTGTACACACCTTTTATGCCTGTTGCTGATGTTGAGGTGGATTGTAGATTGCAGTGTTTTAAAATCATTAGGAAGGATGATCTTGTTCGACTTTTCAAGAAAGCTAAGAAAACATATTGTGCAAGTGACCCATTGCCTGTATTAGATATAACGGATGCAGATAATTTTCCTAGTTTCATGGATATGGTGCTAAGAATTGTCAATACTAGTATTTCTTCATGTAACTTTCCGGATTCTGAAAAGCGAGCTGTTATAAAACCAGTCTTAAAGGGAAAACTTGATTATCAAAATGTAAGCTCTTATAGACCGGTATCAAATTTGCCTTTACATTTCTGCCCGAAATTGTGCCAAATCTATTCTCCGACTAACCAAAAATTCTTTCATTAATAGAAAATGTCAAAACCTTGCTTTCTCTAACTCTTCCCGTGACTTCTGGCATCTAGCCAAAAACATCTCCAACTTCACTTCTTCATCTTTCCCTCCACTCCTCAGTCCTGACGGCAACACTGCCGTCTCATCTATCTCTAAGGCTGAACTCTTCTCTCAAACTTTTTCTAAAAACTCCACTCTGGACGATTCTGGGCATATTCCTCCTACTCATCCCCCCTCTGACTCCTTTATGCCTGTTATAAAGATTCTTCAAAATGATGTTTTCTATGCCCTCTCTGGCCTCAATCCTCAGAAGGCTTATGGACCTGATGGAGTGCCTCCTATTGTCCTTAAAAACTGTGCCTCCGTGCTGTCACCCTGCCTGGTCAAACTCTTTCGCCTCTGCCTGTCAACATCTACCTTTCCTTCTTGCTGGAAGTATGCCTTCACACAGCCTGTACCTAAGAAGGGTGACCGCTCCAATCCCTCAAACTACCGTCCTATTGCTTTACTTTCTTGTCTATCTAAAGCTTTTGAATCAATCCTTAACCGTAAGATTCAAAAGCACCTTTCCACTTCTGACCTTCTATCTGATCGCCAGTATGGGTTCCGAAAGGGGCGTTCTACTGGTGATCTCCTAGCCTTCTTAACTGACTATTGGTCATCCTCTCTTAGCCGTTTCGGTGAAACTTTTGCTATTGCGCTGGACATATCAAAAGCTTTTGATAGGGTCTGGCACAAATCTTTGCTTTCTAAACTACCCTCCTACGGTTTCTATCCTTCTCTCTGTACCTTTATCTCCAGTTTCCTTTCTGACCGTTCTATTTCTGCCGTGGTAGACGGTCACTGTTCTTCCCCTAAATCTATTCACAGTGTTGTCCCACAGGGGTCTGTCCTATCTCCCACTCTTTTTCTGTTGTTCATTGATGATCTTCTTTCCAAAACGAACTGTCCTATCCATTCTTACGCCGATGATTCCACTCTGCATTATTCAACTTCTTTTAATAGAAGACCCACCCTTCAGGAACTTAACGACTCAAGGCTGGAGGCTGCAGAACGCTTAGCCTCAGACCTTACTATTATTTCCGATTGGGGCAAGAAGAACCTGGTGTCCTTCAACGCCTCAAAACACAGTTTCTCCACCCATCCACTCGACACAATCTTCCAAACAACTATCCCTATTCTTTGACAACACCCAGGTATCACCTTCTTCAACACTAAACATCCTCGGTCTATCCTTAACTCAAAATCTCAAATGGACACTTCATCTCATCTCTTACTAAATCAGCTTCCTCGAGGCTGGGCGTTCTGTACCGTCTCCGCCAGTTCTTCTCCCCTGCACAGTTGCTGTCCATATACAGGGGCCTTGTCCGCCCTCGTATGGAGTATGCATCTCATGTGTGGGGGGGCTCCACTCACACAGCTCTTCTGGACAGAGTGGAGGCAAAGGCTCTTCGTCTCATCAGCTCTCCTCATACTGATAGTCTTCTACCTCTTAAATTCCGCCGCAATGTTGCCTCTCTTTCTATCTTCTATCGATATTTCCACGCTGACTGCTCTTCTGAACTTGCTAACTGCATGCCTCCCCCCCTCCCGCGGCCCCTCTTCACTCGACTTTCTACTCATGCTCATCCTTATACTGTCCAAACCCCTATGCAAGAGTTATCCAGCATCTTCACTCTTTCATCCCTCACGCTGGTAAACTGGAACAATCTTCCTTCATCTGTATTTTCTCCTGCCTACGACTTGAACTCTTTCAAGAGAAGGGTATCAGGACACCTCTCCTCCCGAAACTGACTTATCTTTCGGCCACCTCTTTGGATTCTTTTTAGGAGCAGCGAGTAGCGGGCTTTTTTTTTATTAATGTTTACTTTTTTGTGCCCTTGAGCTGTCTCCTTTGCTGTAAAAAAAAAAAAAAAAAAAAAAAAAAGTTATTAGAGTATGCAATTATTGAGCAGTTGATGGAACACTTGGAGAAGGTCCATGTCTTCCCTGATAGTCAGTCTGCATATAGGCCAATATTTTCTACTGAGACTACTATTTGTTCTGTTGTTAATGATTTACTAGAAATGATGGATGGGGGTAAATGTGCTATATTGGTTCTTCTAGATCTTAGTGCAGCATTTGATACGGTTGTTCATGAATTGCTTGTAAAAGACTTAAGGAACATTGGAGTGGTAGATAATGCGTTAAAGTATCTTGAGAGTTATTTACAAACCAGAAGTTATTGTGTGCAAATTGGAAATTGTTTTTCTTCATATGAAGCTCTGACAAGAGGAGCTCCACAAGGAAGTGTGCTGGGACCTATTTTATTTTGTATATACACGATTAGTTTATCCAGGATACTACAACAGCATGGTGTAGGATTCAAGTTATTTGCTGATGACACCCAGTTCTACTTTTCCATCACTGATATTGAAAATACAAGTGCTAAGATCAATAGTGTTATTAATTCAGTCAAGGATTGGATGCATTATAAGCAATTGAAATTAGACGATGATAAGACTGAATTCATGCTTGTGGGGAAGAAGGACACTCTATGTTATTTTGGTGACGGTAACATGACTATAAGTGGTAATGAAATTCATATTGTTGAAAGTGTTCGTGACTTGGGAGTGTTGTTGGATTCCAATTTGACACTGAAATGTCAGATAAATAATGTTGTAAGGATTGCCGGATATCACCTTAGAAATATCGCTTTTATCAAGAAATACCTGGATGAAGATTCTATCAAGAAATTGTTGATTAACAATATCATATCAAGAGTGGATTATTGCAACTCAATCTACTATAACCTGCCAAAGCTCCAATTAAGGAAATTACAGATGGTCTTAAATAGAGCAGCGAGATTAATCAAAGGAACTCCACCACGAGAGAATTACTCCTGTTCTGATAGAACTCCACTGGTTGCCAATAAAAGCAAGGATAGTATTTAAGTTATGTGTTTTGACACCAAGCTTTGATTACTGTCCGTCCACCGTATTTGAGAGAATTATTACACGAAATACAGCCAGGTGAAGGCATTAACACTCGCCGAGCCACTTCTGGAATCACACTTCATGAACCACAAAAGCACTGATTTGTTCGATGTCTATTAGCTTCGCAGCATTCTCAAGCGATCTCGCGTAATCACTTAACACAAATGATGCTGAAGGTCCTGCCAGTTGCCCGCGGGTAGTGACTTAGGGAGGGGGCACACGTGGTCCGTCTGCTCACTCTGCTGGGGAGGTGACCACCAGCGGGTCTGCAGACGACGCACAAGGTGCAGAAGACGCTATTTCGTGACGTCACTGCAAAACCTCTATACTCGTAAGAACATAAGGGGCCATATTCTTAAACATTTAAGAACATAAGAACATAAGAACGCAGGAGTCTGCAAGAGGCCGGTAGGCCTGTACGAGGCAGCTCCTTTGACCCTAAGCTCCCGTGTATCTAACCCCACCTAATATCGCTGTCCATGAATTTATCTAGTCTATTTTGAATGTGACAATTGTATTGGCACTCACCACATGACTGCTAAGCCTATTCCACTCATCCACCACCCTGTTAGTAAACCAATTTTTGCCTATGTCCCTGTTGAATCTGAATTTATCCAGTTTAAACCCGTTACTTCGTGTCCTACCCGGTTCTCTTACCAACAAAACCTTATGAATGTCTCCCTTATTAAAGCCCTTCATCCATTTATAAACCTCGATCATGTCTCCACGTACCCTTCGCCTTTCTAGAGAATGCAAGTTTAACTGTTTGAGTCTTTCCTCGTATGGCAAGTTTCTCAACCCCTGAATCATCTTAGTCATCCTCCTCTGCACCGATTCTAACATTTTGATATCCATTCTATAGTAGGGTGACCAGAACTGAACCGCATAGTCAAGATGAGGTCTAACTAATGCTAAATATAGTTTGAGGAAGACTTCGGGGCTTCTGTTGCTTACGCTCCTTGAAATAAATCCCAGTACCCTATTAGCTCGATTTCTAGCTTGAATGCTTTGTGCCCTTGGACGGAGATCAGAGCTCACTAAGACCCCTAAATCCCTCTCGCACCCAGACCTGCTTATGAGAGTGTCATTTAAGCAATAGTTATGTGAGGGGTTGTTCCTACCTACACTTTCGAGGTAAAGATTCGTTTTAGGTCCGTGCCAGTATCTCATAATCTACTTTATGAAACATCACTATCTCTTCATATATCTTTTCTACAAACCTTCAACAGTCATGGAAACGCTTTGAAAATCCAATTCAAGGACTTTTTTTTTTACTCTTGAAAATAGGGGATAATGGTGCGGAGCTTAGTTGACCCCGCAGCCTACACTACCTCACCCTCCACGTTGGGTTTCTCCTCCTCCTCCTCCTCCTCCTCCTCCTTTTCCTCCCTCTCGCTAGCTCCCCTTTCTTGACCTCTACCTCGTCGTCTTTTTCCTTTGCTATTTTATCCTCCTCCTCCTCCTCACGCGTGGGTCAGTGAAATGGGTATGCCTGGGAAAGGTAAACTGAGGTAACCTGCGTGTCACAATCGGTCCTGTGTCGCCGGCTGAGGGGGTCTGCTGTTACCTGCGCGGGGTCACGGGCCAAGGGGACGGAGGAGCACGCCGGGGTAATGCGTAGGTTATCGTGTGACCTCCCCCCCCCCCTTCCCCCCTCTTCCCACCATCATCTTTGCTTTATACAGTGTTGCGTCCTGGTGTTTTTTTCTTGTGAGTGTTTGATATATTGTTTTAAATGAGGGTTTGATAGTTTTATGAGTGTGTGTGTGTGTGGGAGCGGGGGGGGTTGGAGGTGTTAGTGGTTGAATGTAGGGAAGTGAGCCAGTCATGTATTAGCACAAGTATGAAAGGGTATACATTAAGGTTAGGTTAGGAAGGTTAGGTTAGGTTAGGTGTGGATTTTATGGTTGAGGGAAGATTGTGTGCTGATAGCGGAGACAGTAACAGGAGGAGGCAGGCAGATGTAGAAGTCACCCAACCAGCCAGGTATTAGTACAGGTGTGAAAGGGGTATACAGGAAGGTTAGGTTAGGTTAGGTGTGGGTTTTATGGGGGAGGGAAGATTTGTGCTTATAGCGGAGAGAGTAACAGGAGGGAAGGCAGGCAGAGGTAGAAGGAGTCACCCAACCAGCCAGGTATTAGCACAGGTGTGAATGGAGTATACAGGAAGGTTAGGTTAGGTTAGGTGTGGGTTTTATGGTTGAGGGAAGATTGTGTGCTGATAGCGGAGACAGTAACAGGAGAGGAAACAGGCAGAGGTAGAAGGAGTCACCCAACCTGTCAGGTATTAGTACAGGTGTGAATGGGGTTTAAGGGCCATATTCTTAAACGTAAACGAACATAAGAACGTAAGGAGTCTGCATGAGGCCGGTTGGTCTATACAAGGCAGCTCCTGTAAGTCTAATCCCACCTTACCTCACTATCCATGTTAGATCGTTAAGTGGTTTGTTAGTTTGTTTGTTAATGGGTAGTCAAACAGCTTTATTTCCGTTAGTTAGGTAGGTTAGTTAAGTAGATAGTTTGATAGTTAGTTAAGCAGTTAGAGTCAGTTAGTTAATTTTACTATATTCTGTATTTATTTATTTATTTGTTTATATTATTTTGTTTATTTATTTTTATTTTATTTTGTTATTTTGTTTTTTCTTTTTCCTTTTCTTTCTTTCTTTTCTTTTTTTCTATTTGATTTCTTTTCTTTTCTTTTTCTTTCTTTTTTCCTTTGTGTTTTCTTGCTGTTGTTTTTCTTTCTTTATGTTCTTTTTTGGTGTTCTTTTTTCCTATCATCCTTTTGTTGATGTTCGTTGGTCTGGGTGAGCCGCTTTCCTCCCAGAAGAGACCCACCCATAATTTTGGAGATGTTGTTAGGGCCGAAAGGTGGATGATGTTTGTTTTATTTTATTTTCTTGATGTCGTGTTTTTCGTTCTTTTTATTGCTTTTGTTTTCTTTTTCGATGTTTTCCTGTTCTTTTTCTTTTTACTTCTTTTTGATGTTTTTTGTTGTTATTTTTTTCCCATCATCCTTTTGTTGATGTTCCTTGGTCTGGATGAGCCGCTTTCCTCCCAGAAGAGACCCATCCATAATTTTGGTGATGTTGTTTGGGGCCGAAAGGTGGATGATGTTTCTTTGTATTTCTCTTTTCTCGATGTTGCTCATTTATTTCTGTTGCTTTTCTTTTTCGATGTTTTTTCTGTTCTTTTTCCATATTTTTTTGGTGTTCTTTTCTATATCATCCCTTGTTGATGTTCTTTGGTCTGGGTGAGCCGCTTTCTCCCCAGAAGAGACCCATCCATAATTTTGGCGATGTTAGGGCCTAAAGGTGGATGATCTTTTTGTTTCTTTTCTTGATGTTTCGTTTCTGTATTTTCCATTTTCTGGTGTTCTTTTTTATTTTCCTTTTCTTTGGTGTTCCCATCGCGTGGATTGTCTACGACAGTATAACGAGCACCACAAGCCCGGGTTTATTTAGAGTTTGCTCTCCTAGGCAGATTGCCTACCACGGCTGACGACCTCCACCTGCCCGGGTTTGTTTAGAGTTTGCTCTCCTAGGCAGACTGCCTACCACGGCTGACGAGCTCCACCTGCCCGGGTTTATTGTTCGGAGTTTGCTCTCCTAGGAAGATTGCCTACCACGGCTGACGACCTCCACCTGCCCGGGTTTATTGTTCGGAGTTTGCTCTCCTAGGCAGACTGCCTACCACGGCTGACGAGCTCCACCTGCCCGGGTTTATTGTTCAGAGTTTGCTCTCCTAGGAAGATTGCCTACCACGGCTGACGACCTCCACCTGCCCAGGTTTGTTGTTCAGTTTGCTCTCCTAGGAAGATTGCCTACCACGGCTGACGAGCTCCACCTGCCCGGGTTTGTTGTTCGGAGTTTGCTCTCCTAGGAAGATTGCCTACCACGGCTGACGACCTCCACCTGCCCGGGTTTGTTGTTCGGAGTTTGCTCTCCTAGGTGAACTGCCTACCACGGCTAACGAGCCTCACCTGCCCGGGTTTGTTTAGAGTTTGCTCTCCTAGGTGAATTGCCTCCCACGGCTAACGACCTCCACCTGCCCGGGTTTGTTTAGAGTTTGCTCTCCTAGGTGAATTGCCTACCACGGCTAACGACCTCCACCTGCCCGGGTTTGTTTAGAGTTTGCTCTCCTAGGTGAATTGCCTACCACGGCTAACGACCTCCACCTGCCCGGGTTTATTGTTCGGAGTTTGCTCTCCTAGGTGAATTGCCTACCACGGCTAACGACCTCCACCTGCCCGGGTTTATTGTTCAGTTTGCTCTCCTGGGTGAATTGCCTCCCACGGCTAACGACCTCCACCTGCCCGGGTTTATTGTTCAGTTTGCTCTCCTAGGTGAATTGCCTCCCACGGCTAACGACCTCCACCTGCCCGGGTTTGTATAGAGTTTGCTCTCCTAGGTGAATTGCCTACCACGGCTAACGACCTCCACCTGCCCGGGTTTATTGTTCGGAGTTTGCTCTCCTAGGTGAATTGCCTACCACGGCTAACGACCTCCACCTGCCCGGGTTTGTATAGAGTTTGCTCTCCTAGGTGAATTGCCTCCCACGGCTAACGACCTCCACCTGCCCGGGTTTGTATAGAGTTTGCTCTCCTAGGTGAATTGCCTACCACGGCTAACGACCTCCACCTGCCCGGGTTTGTATAGAGTTTGCTCTCCTAGGTGAATTGCCTACCACGGCTAACGACCTCCACCTGCCCGGGTTTGTATAGAGTTTGCTCTCCTAGGTGAATTGCCTACCACGGCTAACGAGCCTCACCTGCCCGGGTTTGTATAGAGTTTGCTCTCCTAGGCAGATTGCCTACCACGGCTAACGACCTCCACCTGCCCGGGTTTGTAGCCGGAAGATCTCCGCACCTCCATCAGGGCCCCGAGGGACGCCGAGGAGCCCTGCCTGAGCCCTCCATTCCTGCCATGCTCGCCAGGGAGACCTTGGGCTCGCTGGCGCTCCACCCCGCCGAGGCGAGGATGCAAGAACTCGCTTCTTAAAACTACCAGACTGGATTATAAAATTAATCATAATTACTGTGAAGGCGCCGGTCACCGCGTTTATCGGTTCAGGGATGGAAGACCGACGGGCCTGGGAAACGCGCACAAGCATCCAAAGGAATCCTCGCGACGGCTTGCGACGCAGCATCCATTTCCCTTTTCTTTCTCATTCCAATTTTTCTTTTTTATTATATTTTCCTTCTCTGATTGATTGATGGATTGATTTTACTTGGTAGGAAGCTGTTCACCAATTAACATCATTCAGGTGTACATTGCACCCACTGCCGAGAGAAAACACCAGTGAGAGTGCTGACGCTCACGAGGACGGCCCGCTAGAGTTTCCTAACATTCGCATCGGGGCCCACTTCTCCTTAGTCGTCTGTCTCTTTATTTTTCTCTTCTCTGTTTCATTCTATTTCTCCCTTTCTTTCATCCTTGCTCTCCATCTATGAATTTATTTATTTCTCTCTCTCTCTCTCTCTCTCTCTCTCTCTCTCTCTCTCTCTCTCTCTCTCTCTCTCTCTCTCTCTCTCTCTCTCTCTCTCTCTCTCTCTCTCTCTCTCTCTCTCTCTCTCTCTCTCTCTCTCTCTCTCTCTCACACACACACACACACACACACACACACACACACACACAGCTTTCGTAGGCGTTGTGGGTATTGCCAGGGGTAGTTTAATGACCCTGGTGGTAGTCTGACCTCCTATCTGTACTATGGACCTAAAAAAACACTCATGAGAATCCGACTGATCTGCTTTGACCCCCGTGGAAAAAGTTGGTATGAGAGACAGAAGCGTCTGAGAATACTGGCCTAGGAGTTGTCATGTATAAGTCAAGTGTCCTCTTGTTGGGTTAAGGATATGCACTGTTAATTATTTATTCATTTATTGGCATCACAGGAGGCGGCTCAAAGACAAAACAAAACACACTCACTAAAAAAACACCAACCACTTCTCCCACAATCAGAAAACACTCACCATCATGTTTTTTTTTTTTTTCTCTCATTTATATATTTATTTTCGCATCATAGCAGGCAAACATTAACACACAGCACACACACACAAAAACATAACCACTTCTCCCACTATCAGAAAACAGTCACCATAATATGCTTTTCTATTTTTTTCTCTCCCATTTATCTAATTATTTTCGCATCACGGGAGGCAGCTCAAGGGTAACACAATAACACACAAAAGTCTGTCCACCACTTCTCCTAACACAAACACACGAAAAAATAGCTGCCATCAAGTGCTTTTCTCTTTTTTCTTTTCTTTCATTGATTCATTGAGTTTTCACATCATAGGAGTTTCATTTGATGTTGATGAAAGTTCAGCATGCAGCTTTTTATTTATATTGCCATTGTGCGGAACTTATTCTATGAGTATGTCGGAAAAATGACTGAACAGGTAAATGTTATGAAAGAGATGGGGAAGCAAAATGGGGTTCAATCCTTATGAGAAGAAAGTTTTATCTACGAATTATTGGGTCTGGATTAAAGTCTTCCTCCACCTCTTCCTGCTTCCTCCTCTTCCTCCTTTTCTTCCTCCACTTACCCTCTTCTAGGTTCTATCTGTACACCTCTACATAGTTTCTCATGGAAATACTACAAGAATACACAGTCGTTCCACACAGCATGATGACGTCACACTCTCATCTGACCTAAATCTAGGCTCCAGGGTTCCCATGAAAACAACAACAACTAAAAGTAAAGGATGACTCATGTGTGACGAATATAATGCAAATAAAGGTAGCGAAAAAAAGAACCTGATGTTAAGGCCAGTCTTACAGTCCAGTACAGCACGTTTGTAAGCTCCCCAACCGAACACAAAACACGACGAAAATTCCTTGTATATTTTTTTTTTACTTAAAGCAGAGTTGTCCGTTCAATGGCATAAAAAAATGTAACAAATTTGAAAAAAAACTAAAAAAGGAATTTTAGTAGTGTTTTGTTCGGTTAAACTTAACAATGCTGTACTGAAAGGAGCTTTGAAACGTGCTGTATGTTTAGGAAAGCGCGTCGCCTCCTCTGGCGACGGCCGCGGCGACGCTGCAGTCGCCGCGGCCGTGAAATAGCTCGCAAAGGGTTTAGGGTCGGGAGCATAGTTAAACTACTCCATCCGAACTTTACGACCTACTAACAGGGTGGCTGCGCCCCCCTTGACCCCCCTAGCCAGGACCCCCCCCCCCACATGTATATGTGACTTATTTCGGCGAGGACGTATTTCTCGCAACACCAGCTGCAGTGTCGCCGCGGCCGCCGCCAGAGGAGGCGACGCGCTTTCGTAAACATTATCCCCTATTTTCAATAGCAAAAAAAGAGTCCTTGAATTGGATTTTCAAAGCGTCTCCATGACTGTTGAAGGTTTGTAGAAAAGATATATGAAGAGATACTGATGTTTCATAAAGTAGGTAATGAGATACTGGCACGGTACTAAAACGAATCTTAACCCATTTCGGCGCCCGAGCTCACATACTTGACACGGTTTTCGTATGAGTTTTCGGTATTTCCAGGAGTATTTTAATGGTCCTAGTAGTAGTTTGATTCTTCTTCTGTACCATGAACCTGAAAACACTCTCATGAGAACCCAATTGATCCCCTTTTTGGCCTTTGGAAATAGTTGGTGTGAGGCGGAAGTGTCTGCCAATACTAACCAAGGAGTCTGCAAGAGGCCGGTGGGCGTATACAAGGCAGCTCCCGTGAACCTGACCCCACCTAACGTCACTATTCAATCTGATCTTCATAATCTTCACCCATTACTAGTCCACTGCAGGATAGAGGCCTTTCCCAACGTCCTCCACCTCTCCTAACCCCACCTAACCTAACCTAACCCCACTCTGGTCCTCATAATCTTCAGTCATTTCTAGTCCACTGCAGAATATATGACTTTCACAACGTCCTCCAACCCTATCTGTTTGATATATTACTCCATCGTGCTTTGGCAAATACTCTTAACTTAATATAATCTTCATCTTCAGGCATTGCTAGTCTACTGCAGAACAAAGGCCTTTCCCAACGTCCTCCACCTTTCTCTGATATTATACTCCATCGTGGTTTGGCAAATACTCAAACTTAATCTAATCTTCATCTTAAGGCCTTGCTAGTCCAATACAAAACAAAGGCCTTTCCCAACGTCCTCCACCTTTCTATGTTAGGTTTCTATGTTTCTATGTTTCTATGTTAGACTTCTTCATCCTGCTCTGGCAAATGCTCTAACTTTAGGGATTGACACTGTAAACTTCATATCGTCAGTCTACGGCAGAACAGAGGTCTTTCTAGATGGTCCATCTCTATTCCTTCACCTTGCTCTGTTTGATGTTAGATTACGCCATCCTGCTCCGGCAAATGCTCGAACTTAAGTAACTGCAAACCTCTAATCTTCACCATCTTAAGCTATTACTAGTCTATTACAAAGGCCTTTCTCAATTGTCTATTCCTCTACCTTTTTTCTGTTTGATGTTAGTGTACTCCATCCTGCTCCGGCAAATGGTCCACTCTCATGTAATCTCTCCACCTGCTCGCTCTCTGCCCGCCCTGACTTGTACATGTTCTGGGTTGTCACTGTTGCGTTGGCTGTCCTCCTGATGTCAGTTCTCCGCGTGGTGTGTCCCGCCGAGTCCATTTCTCGTTCTTGTTTGTCGTTGGATTATCTTTATTTTGTGTTTGTTACCTAATCCATGATGCTCTCTCTGTCTGTCTGTCTGTCTCTGTTCTCTCTCTCTCTCTCTCTCTCTCTCTCTCTCTCTCTCTCTCTCTCTCTCTCTCTCTCTCTCTCTCTCTCTCTCTCTCTCTCTCTCTCTCTCTCTCTCTCTCTCTCTCTCTCTCTCTCTCTCTCTCTCTCTCTCTCTCTCTCTCTCTCTCTCTCTCTCTCTCTCTCTCTCTCTCTCTCTCTCTCTTTTCTTCTTTTCTTTTTCTTTTCTTCTCATTCTCCATATCTATCTATCTTTCTATATCTCAATCTATTCTTGTTTTCTTCTTCTCTTCTCTTATCTTCTCTATCACCACATCTATCTCTCTATCTATCTGTCTCCATGTTATACCCAGCATCTTTCTCTCCATTCTTCTCTGTGCGGTTCTTAGCTTTGTCTAAGTATTATTACGTGCGGCGCCAAGTGTCTGAGTCATGTGTTAGGGCTGGCGGGATGCAGCAGTATACACCTTGTTCTTCAGGGGAGCGTGGTGCTGGTCAGGACTTAGTGTGTTTATTAAAAAGCTCTTCATTTGAGGTTGCTGTGATTTAACATAAGAACGTAAGGAGCCTGCAAGAGGCTGGTCGGGCTATACAAGGCAGGTCCTAGCTGTTATCCTAACCCCACCTTATCTCACTATCCATGAATTTATCCAATCTCTTCTTGAATGTATCTATGGTATTGGCACCCACAACATAACTGTCAAGCCTGTTCCACTCATCCACCATTCTATTTGTGAACCAGTTCTTGCCAATGTCTTTGCTGAATCTGAATTTATCTAACTTGAGACCATTGATACGTGTTCTACCTGGCTCCTTTACTACCAGAACCCTGTTGACATCCCCTTTATTAAAGCCCTTCATCGATTTATAGACCTCGATAAGGTCTCCTCGCAACCTTCGCCTTTCTAGAGAGTGTAGATTTAAATGCTTAAGTCTATCCTCATAGGGCAAGTTTCTCACACCCTGAATCATTTTTGTCATCCTTCTCTGTACAGATTCTAACATCTTGATATCCATTCTATAGTAGGGTGACCAGAACTGGACCGCGTAATCTAGGTGAGGTCTAACTAGAGCTAAGTAGAGTTTGGAGATGACCTCAGCGTTCCTATTGCTTACGCTCCTTGAGATGAAACCCAGTATACCCTGTTCGCAACACTTGTATACGGTTCGTCCACTCCACGTTCTCTCTCTCTCTCTCTCTCTCTCTCTCTCTCTCTCTCTCTCTCTCTCTCTCTCTCTCTCTCTCTCTCTCTCTCTCTCTCTCTCTCTCTCTCTCTCTCTCTCTCTCTCTCTCTCTCTCTCTCTCTCTCTCTCTTTTATTTAAACTGACGAATCTATAGTACACAACATATTTGTTTTTGTCGACGACACTTTATGCGATCGTTCGAGTAGCATATGTTTCAGTGTGCACTTTTCAGGGTTTAAAATGTCACTGTGTCTTGTGCATTATTTCAAAAGCCCTTTACACTTGTTCACTGTGTATTTAGCATCACTAGTGGTGTGGGGCATGTTCTTCGCCACCTGTGAGCAGCCACTTTTACCTGCTGGGTGGACATATCCCTCACTGTTGGCCCTGCTGCAGTGAATGTGTTCCACAGGCGGGACACCCTGGAGGTGAAGGTCCGCTGGTGCTGGCTGGCGCGTGACCTCAGCACCCCGACCTGCTCGTGGCTGGAGTACCGTTCTCGTATCTCTCACAGCCTCTCATGAGGAGCCTCAGCCTCGCCAGGTGTGGTACTCCTTGTACCTGGGCCTTGTGGAACACCACCAGCGCAGCGACGTCCAGCAGTGCTCCAGAGTGTCTAGATGTATAATATCCTGAGGGGGCGGCTGGGGGTTGTTCTCCTGTAACAGTCGCTGCACCCGTCGCTCCACCTTGTCCAGTCTCTGCAGGTGTGTGGTAGCGCTGGACATCCAGGTCAGAGCCCCGTACTCCAGGTAGGATCTTACCTGGGCCTTGTAGAGGAGCATAATTCCTCTCTCTCTCTCTCTCTCTCTCTCTCTCTCTCTCTCTCTCTCTCTCTCTCTCTCTCTCTCTCTCTCTCTCTCTCTCTCTCTCTCTCTCTCTCTCTCTCTCTCTCTCTCTCTCTCTCTCTCTCTCTCTCTCTCTCTCTCTCTCTCTCTCTCTCACACTGACGAAGACAGGCAAAGCCTCCAAGAGGATTTGCACAAAATTTCAGCTTGGTCGGATAAATGGGAGATGCCCTTTAACGTAGACAAGTGCCAGGTCCTTCAAGTTGGAACAAAAAATAAGAAGTTCGATTACGAAATACGCAGCGTTAAACTCACAAGTGTTCAATGCGTTAAGGACCTGGGGATTAAAATCGCATCAAACCTCAAATTCTCACATCAATGCATCGATGCAGCAAATAAAGCGAACAGAATGTTGGGCTTCATTAAAAGAAACTTTTTATTCAAAAATAAAGATGTAATACTTACGCTCTACAATAGTTTAGTCAGACCCCACTTGGGATATGCGGTACAGTTTTGGTCTCCCCACCATGCAAAGGACATTGCTAAACTGGAAGGTGTTCAGCGTCGAGCAACAAAAATGATCCCTTCCTTGCGCAACAAATCCTACGAAGAAAGGCTTTCCACCCTTAACATGTTCTCTCTTGAGAAACGTCGCCTCCGAGGAAAACTGATCGAATGTTTTAAAATACTTAATGGTTTCACGAATGTAGACAGATCAAAATTGTTTATGATCGATGACACTTTGCGAACGAGGAACAATGGCACAAAACTCAAATGTAGACAAGTAAATTCAGACTGCACCAAATTTTCCTTCACCAACGTTGTAGTGCGAGAATGGAATAAGCTCCCACCATCAGTGGTCCAGTGTAACACGATTGACTCCTTTAAAAACAAGCTCGACCGTCACTTCCTTGAACTTAATATCAACTAGAGTAGAAAAGCAACGTTTTGGAGCAATCTGATTAATGTAAAATCACTTAGGTTTTAGGACAGACCACCTAGTCTGGACCATGGGGTCTGTGTGGTCTGATTTTCTATGTAAATCTCTCTCTCTCTCTCTCTCTCTCTCTCTCTCTCTCTCTCTCTCTCTCTCTCTCTCTCTCTCTCTCTCTCTCTCTCTCTCTCTCTCTCTCTCTCTCTCTCTCTCTCTCTCTCTCTCTCTCTCTCTCTCTCTCTCTTTTTTCCGACCATCCTCCTGCCCATACATATAAGCATACATACATTCACACACACATACACACATACATACATTCACTCACACACAAACAAACATATTCTCACAGTAGTTCCTCGCAGACATGTCCATTAGGAATTCAGTCGCCGCGAGGACAACAAGAAGCGCCTCTACGCTCTCAATAAGGTGAACGGCCTCGAGCTCTTGTCATGCCAGCGGCTAAGAGTTGAGCTCGGCTCGCACTGGGTTGGCGTGGCGGCGAGGGCGGATGTAAGGGCAGGGATGGTATTCTCAGACGCTCCCGCCCCACCAACTATTTTCAAAGGCCAAAAAGGAGATAATTCGGGTTTTAATGTGAGTTTTTTTGGTTCATGGCACAGAAGAAGGATCCAACTACCACCAGGGCCATAAAACTACTCCTGGAAATGCCCACTACTCTTGGGAAAGCCTTGCAGAATATGCCCCCAGTTCGACACTCCAACACAGTCATTGTTAGCGCCAAAACCAAGCTATTTTCTCCACAATGATCCGTTATTTAAAGATTTAAAGATTACCTGTTTTTTTTTTTTTAAGTTTCCTTTTTACATCAACGCCAAAGACTAGACAAAGAATTTTCGTGTTTTGTGTTTGGCTGGGGGACTTACCAACTTGCTATTGTATTGGACTGTAAAACTGTCCCTCTAGGCTCTGATCGGGCAGGCGTCTTTGGCCCACATTCTCAAACATTTGATAAGGCTTTTGCAGAGGTTGTGTTAGCATTTCCATGGGTAGTGTTATGCGCCTAGTGATAATTCGACAAAGCTTCTGCACCATCAATGTGGAAATGCTGTTTTCTGTGGTTGTAGTCGTTTCTGAACATAAATGGCGTTGGAAATGACAAAAGAATTGAAGTCGTATATAAAAGTAGCTGTGTTTTCCATGGTTTAGTAATTTTTAAAGCATGAAAAGCCTTCCAAATGATGAACACACAAAGTCGTTTAAAAGAAGCTGGGTATGACAAGCTGTGTTTTTCTATGGTGTTACTCATTCTTAAATATAAAAAGTCTTTGAAATGATTAACAAGTGACGTCATATGAAAGCTGTTTTCTAATTTTAAGTCTTTGTTTAAGCATGAAAGACCTGCCGGATGGGCCTGAAACTAAACAGGAAGTGAACGTTGAGGAAAAGTAGGAAAGAAAATTCTTTTCCAAGGCTTTCAGATGATTTACAGTGGAAGTCAAGTAAAAGAAGCGGTCTTGTTTTCATGGTTTCAGTCATTTGTAAGCATGATGGACTCTACAAATGGACCTGGAACTCACCGCCAGAACTCAAGTCAACCACGAGGAAAAGAAATAAGAAAAGCAAGTTCAGTGCTCCACCAACAACAGCCTTCTCGTGGTGGAGAGGGGCGGGGCGCGTCACACCAACAACCTCAAGTATGCCATGAGGGCGGCGGAGGAGGGGACGGGGGAGGCAGGGGAGGGAGAGGAAGGGAAGGCAGGGAGGAGCAACCATCTGTGTGTGTGTGTGTGTGTGTGTGTGTGTGTGTGTGTGTGTGTGTGTGTGTGCTGGGTCTGTCACTGTTTATCGACGCATATAATAGCGTAAGGGCTTTTGGGGGGCAGTGACCACCGATGTGTGTAGGCGTGGGGGACGTTAAAGCTATTTCCTGGCGGGGTAGAAAACGGTTAGTCAGAATGTGTCAGTAACAAACTAACTAACTAACGCCACATACCTTTCAACCTCATATTTCTCTTTGTTCTCACGGGAAAGGATGGAAAAGAAGGAACGGGAAGGAGGAAGGGAAAGAAAGAAAGAAACGAGGAACGAGGAAGAGTAGGGACGGGCAAGGAAGGAAGGAAAGGGAAGGAAGGAGGGAAAGAAAGGGGGAGGGAAGGGAAGGGATGTGTGTGTGTTTGTGTGTGGAGGGGGAGTTTAGGTTCTTTGCTGACGGGTTAGACAAAAAGTTCGTCAGAATTTGCTAGTAACCAACAAACTAACTAACTAACTGAAACTGACCTCTGACTGAAGTTGACCTCTCTTTTGGCCACTCTTCTGAAGTCTTTTTTTTTAAAGGGACAGTGCTTAGCGGCTTTTTTCTCTCTCATTGATATTTTTTTGCCCTTGAATTGCTTCCTCTACTGTAAAAAAAAAAAAATAACACCTTCACACCCTCAAACTTCATGTTCCTCTTTATCCTCACCTTCACGAGTCATACTCCTCATATATCTAACACCACGCCTCATAGTCCTCTTCTCTTTAACACTTATAGTCTCAAACATTTCAGGGCTCACTCAGCCACCACTGGTAAGGCTTTCGTAGAGGTTGTGGTGTTAGTAGTATTTCCATAGGTAGTTTCATGAGCCTAGTGATAGTTTGAAAAGGCTTCCATATTCTCAAACATTTCAGCGCTCACTCACCCACATTTGGTAAGACTTTCGTAGATGTTTTGGTTGTGTTAGTATTTCCATGAGTAGTTTCATGAGCCTAGTGATAGTTTGACAAGGCTTCTGCACCATGAACGTAAAAATAACACCATGAGAACCCGACTAACCTCCTTTGTGGCCTTTGAAAATATTGACTGTGAGAGGCGAAAGCGTTTGGTAAAGGTTGTAGGCATTTCCATGGGTAGTTTTATGGGCTTAGTGATAGTGTGACAAGGCGTCTGCACCATGAACGTGAAAAAAACACTTGAGAACCCGACTAATCTCCTTTGTGGCCTTGGGAAGTTTGTTGCAGCTGAGAATACACGCCTCAAACGTCAATACCCACATGACGCAGCAATCCACGGCCAGGCAGAGGGGAGTGAATGCGTCAGTGTGTCAGTAAAGGAATCCAGTGCAACCGTCGCCAGGCTGATCCGACACCCACGGCGGATCAGGTGTTTACAAATATTAGTTCGTGCCGAGCAGTGAACCTTCCCTGCCTGACTCACCACAATGCTGAAGCTGAAGCTGTGGATAGGTAGCGCACGCACGAACACTTGAAACGAGGAGGGAAACGGGGCGGAGGGCAATCTAAGAGAGACATGAAGGGAAGGAAAAAGGGAGAAGGGGAAGGGAAATTATTAAGAAGGGAGGAAGAAGGAGAGAGGGGAAAGGATCACTCTTGCAATGGGAAGGAAAACGTAACGAAGGACAAGCTAATAGACAAATGAAGGGTTATGAAAGGAAGGGATGGGAGGGGAAGGGAAGGCAAGGGGGAGGAGGGATGGTAAAAGAAAGGAAGGAGGGAGAGGAAGGGACGGGAAAGGAAGATTAGAGGGGAAGGGAAGGGGAAGAAAGGAGAGATAGGAAGGGACGGGGAAGGAGCGGTAAGAAAGGAGTAAAAGGAGAAAGAGGAATGAACAGGGAAAAGGGAGGAGGAGAGAGAAGGGAGGGAAAGGAAGGAGAGGCACGTCAAGGAAGAGGAAAGGAGAGAGGGAAGTAAGTAAGAAGGGGAAGATACAGAAAAAGGAGGAGGAGGAGAAGGAGGGAAAGGAAGGAACGGGGGAAGAAGGGAGGAGAAAGGAAGGGGGATAGACAGAAAAGGGGAGAAAATAAGGGATGGGAAGGAAGGAAAGGAAGAAGCGGGGAAAGAAGGGAGGGGAAAGAAAAGGGAAGAGACAGGTAAGGAGGGAAAAGAAGGGATGGAAAGGAGGAAGGGGTAAGGGGAAAGAAGGGAGGTGAAGGAGTAAGGGGAAGAGACATGCAGGGAAGGAGGGAAAAGAAGGGATGGGAAGAAGGAAGAAGTAGAAGGAAAGTGGACAAAGAAGAAGAAGAGGGGAAGGGGAATAAGGGAAAGGGAGAACACACTTGCAGGCCGCGTGTTCCCTCGAGGGGCTCAACAGAGGGGAGAGAGAATGGAAACAGCGGACTAGGAAGTGGACGAAGGACTTGTTACACCACGACTAGAAAAAGGTGATCTGCATTTCAACGAGTGAGGGTACGGCATCAGAGAGCGAGGATATGGCACGAGGTCACGCTTGTTGAGAAGGAAGGGAACGCAAGGACTGTAGGAGGATGAGAAATGGCTGACAAAATTAGGGAAGGGAAGGGAAGGGAAAGAGTTAGGGGAGTGGACAGGAGGGTATGGGACGTGTGAGACGGAAGGGGAAGGGATTTGGAAAGGGTGAAAGGGAGAAGGGACAGGGTAGGAAGGAAGGAAGAGAAGGGAAGGAAAGAGAAAGAGAAGGGAAGGGAAGGAGAAGGAAAGGAAGGTTTGAGGAGAATGGTATGGGAAAGGACGAGGAAGAAAGTAGAAGGGAAGGTAGAGGCACGGAGAAGGAGGGAGAGGAAGGAAAGCAAAGAAGGAAGGAAGAAGGAAACGAGGTGAGAGAGAGAGAGAGAGAGGAAGGGCATGTAAAGAAGGGGGCATGCAGGAATGACTTAAGAGGAGGAGGACGCCCAGACAGGCTGATAAAATGACTGAGAGAGGGAGGCGAGAGCCGGAGGGGGAGGAGTGTGTGGTCGGTATGCTCAGACGCTTCCGCCGCTCACATCAACTATTTCAAAGGCCAAAAGGAGATGAATCAGGTTTTATGAGTGTTTTCACGTTCAGGATACAGAAGAAGGTCACACTACCACCAGGGTCACAAAACTACTCCTGGAAATCCCCAAAACTCCTAAGAAAGTCTTGTCAAATATGTACGTGTGTGTGTGTGTGTGTGTGTGTGTGTGTGTGTGTGTGTGTGTGTGTGTGTGTGTGTGTGTGTGTTTCACCACGGCCTGATCGCAGTTGGACTCGTAATCGCTAGCAGTTACCCTCCTGACAGAGCAAGTTCTAATTTAAGCCCCGTTCACACTGTGCCGACTCTTGGCCTAGACAACCCATCGACTTTTCCATTTGACAAGTTGGTTCCACGCTCCGAGAAGGGGGCGAGGTTTTATTGGGGTCTTGGTGTCTTGCCGACTGTCTGGGACATTCGGCAAACTAGTTGCCAGTATGTCGTGTAACCCTCACGACTCCAGACTCCCGTCACGATGTCGGCGCAGCATTCGGCAACAGTCTCAAGACCTCTTTCAAGATATGCCCGACCCTTTCACATCAACACCCAAGACTTAGTGTACCCTAGAGTCGTGGGTAGTCGTGGCCAAGTGGGCACAGTGTGAACAGGGCTTTAGTCGATCTCTGGGTACTACCAGTACCTTACACATGACACATCCCATTCTCCTTGCTCAAGGGGAGAGTAACCTCTTCTTGTCAACTGAAAGAATCCGGCCTGAGCGGGCTCGAACCGCCGCCCTGTCAGATCGTGAAGCCTGGCAGCGCAGCGCTCTACCAGTTGCTGTGTGTGTGTGTGTGTGTGTGTGTGTGTGTGTGTGTGTGTGTGTGTGTGTGTGTGTGACTCGCGTGTTGATAGAACAAGCCTCGCGGATCTGAGACTATTGGATGATTGAGGGTGTGGGTGTGAGTCTGGGCGGGAAGGGGACGGGGATGTAGGGGTGGCGTGAGGAAGGAAAGGTCGAGGATGAGGAGCCGTGGGTGGTGGTGGTGGTGGTGGTGAGGCATGAGTGGGCGAGGCAGGAGCGGTGAATGGGGGCAGCGTGTTGGATAGAATGTCCCGAGGAGGAGTCACGTTGAAGGACAGGAATGCTGATGTGTGTGTTTAGCTTAACCTTTAGACAGTCACCGTACAGAGAAGGAGAATGTCAAATGGATATGAACGTACGCCGCCACACAGAAGGCAGAATAAAGCAGAAAACAAGGGAGTGTACATGAAAGACTTAGTTATTAGATGGGTGGTGGGAGGGACCTTTAAAATAGATAATTAATAGATAATCTCTTATTTTTGTGTTTTTACATATTTTTCTTCCTCCGTTTCTTCCACTGCCCTCCCTCTCTCTCCCCTCAGTGGATAACTATATACATGCAGCCAGGCCTATGCGTTGAGGCACCAACGTTGCCAGATTGTTGTACTCAGCCTCTTATATTTACCGACTTCCGACCCAAAATCTGTCTTCTGGTCCCCAATAACGAGATTCATCTATATTTATCGTTAAAATAGTTAACCTGCCAACTTACGAAGGAAAGTATATATGTGTGTGTCAAATGGGTGTGAGCTTGTATTAACGACCATCAGTAGAGCACAAAAGGAAAGAATATTGGAGTAAAAAAATGACGGATAGCAATGCGTGTTTAACTTAACCTTTCTTTAGTGAGTCAACGTACAGAGGAGGCTGAGGCAAATGAAGGGAGAAGGGGAAAGGGAGTAAGGGGGAAGTAGGGAGGGAAGGGAAGGGCAGCGTGGTGGATAGAATGACCCGAGGTGGAGTTACGTTGAAGGACAGGAATGTGTGTGTTTAAGCAACCTTTAGACAGTCAACGAATGGAGGAGACTATGTCAAGTGGATATGAAGCTATGAACGTACACTAGCAAACATCAACAGAGCACGGAAGGAAGGAATAGAAATAGACTAAAAACTGAAGGCTGGGAATGCGTATGTTTGCCCTTCAGCCGGTCAGCGCAGAGAGAAGAATGTTAAATGGATATGAACCTGTATCGCCAAAGAGTAGAATAACACAATGGAAAGAACTAGAAGTTAAAGACATCGTAATTAGGTGGGAAATGCTTAGTTCATTATACATTTTTGCGAACCTTCAGCCAGTCAAGTTACAGAAGAGGTGAATGTCAAATGGATATGAACTTGTATCGCCAAAGAGTAGAATAACACAATAGGAAGGACTACCAATGAAAGACGTGGCAATTAGGTGAAGAGTGCATGATTAATAGACACTGTGTTGGCACCTTTAGCCAGTCAACTTACGGAGAAGGTGAATGTCAAATGGATATGACCTTGTATTCCCGAACATTAGACCAACACAATAGGAAGTACTACAAATGAAAGACGTGGTGATGAGGTGGGAGGTGCATAGTTTCTACATGTTTTGGTGGTGCCCTTTAGCCAGTCAACTTGTGGAGGAAAGTATATGTCAAATGGATATGAACCTGTATACCCAAGCATTAGACTAACACAAAAGGAAGGACTACAAATGAGAGACGTGGCAATGAGGTTGGAGGGCATAGCTAACACACATTCTGGCGGCTCCCTTGGCATGCAGTAAAAAAGTATCCATGGACAATAGCGGATGGAAATGAGGACAGCTGGGGTGAAAGCACTAAAACAAGAGACCAGGTAACTTCAGGGGGAGGACGAGAGGGAGATGATGCAAAGAATGTGTTCAGTGAGATGGATGTTACACGGCTTCTCAAACATTGCTCTGCGCCGACACGGTATAAAGATCCTTGATTAGTTGAGGTCCGTGTTCTCAGGCGCTTTCGACACTCACAACATTTTTTTTCAAAGGCCACAAAGGAGATGAGTCGGGTTCTAATGAGTGTGTTTTCACGTTCATGGTGCAGAGGCCTTGTCAAACTATCACTAGGCTCATTAAACAACCCTTGGAAATATAAACTTAACCTATACCAAAGCCTTAACAAATGTGGGTGAGTGTGTAAGCCTGGAAATGTTTGAGGATATGGATCTAAGGCTCTTACAACAACTATTTCCAAAGGACACAATGGAGACGAGTCGGGTTCTAATGAGTGCGCTTTCACGTTCATGGTGCAGAGGTCTTGTCAGACTACCACTAGGCTCATAAAACTACCCATGGAAATATTAACATAACCTATACCAAATTTTTAGCAAATGTAAGTGTGTGTGTAAGCCCCGAAATGCTTGAGAATATGCCTGACCACTCATCGTCGCTCGCTGCCTTCCTTGTGGCGCTGTAAGCTTTGATGTCGGACACGATTGCACGCGCATGAGAAAAATCTAGTAACTCGTCTTGTGGTAAAAATACTGATGACTTCCCTGGCGGTGACGCACGGAAAGGTGGGAGGAGAGGAGAGAGGGTGGGTGGCTAGAACATAAGAACATAAGAACGCTGGAGTCTGCAAGAGGCCGGTAGGCCTATACAAGGCAGCTCCTTTAACCCTAAGCTTCCGTTTATCTAACCCCACCTAATATCGCTGTCCATGAATTTATCTAATCTATTTTTGAATGTGACAATTGTATTGGCACTCACCACATGACTGCTAAGCCTATTCCACTCATCCACAACCCTGTTAGTAAACCAATTTTTGCCTATGTCCTTGTTGAATCTGAATTTATCCAGTTTAAACCCATTACTTCGTGTCCTACCCGGTTCTCTTACCAACAAAACCTTATGAATATCTCCCTTATTAAAGCCCTTCATCCATTTATAAACCTGTGGTGGTGGTAGTGCTCCGCCTCCGCTGCGCTTGTCAAGACGAGGTTTGTTTGCTCGCTCATCACCGCGACCCGCCAATCCAGGTCACAGCAGCCTCCCGGGACCCTGGTGAACCCCCTCGACCCTCCCTCTGCTGTCACTGCTGGTTGGGGCGCTGTTCTTGGCTCTAGCGATCTTACCCAGCCATGCACCCAACACGCAGCTGCTACGGGAAACAATAACACCCATTGCCAGGACACAGCAGCTTCTCTGGGACCCTGCTGAACCCCCTCGACCCTTACTAGCTGTGGTGGGTGGAATGGGGTCTGTTCATGACCTTTGCGACATAACCCAACACACAGCTGCTACGGGAAAGAATAACACACCCATTACCAGGACACAGCAGCCTCTCTGGGACCCTGGTGAACCCCTCCCTTCCGAGCTGTTATGGATGGAACTGGGGTCTGTTCATGGCCTTGGCGACACCCACCCAACACACACAGACACACACACGGTAAAAAATAACACCCGCCAATCCTCTCCTTATGGTTTGTCACTAACTTTTTTTTTATTCCTACTTAACATTTGTGACAAACGGTGAAGAACAACCCGCCATTGCTCTCCTTACAGCTTGTCACTTGCATTTGTTTTATCATTCCTACTGAACGTTTGTCACATTAAGCGGTACAAAGCCAAGTAATGCACGGAATTTACATGCACGTTTTCAAGGGTCACTGTCTTAAACATTCCGGGGCCCAGGGACACATTATGGCAAGGCTTTCCTAGGAGTTTGGGCATTTCCAGGGATAGTTTAATGATCCTGGTGGTAGTATGACCCTTCTTCTGTACCATGAACCTAAGAAACACGCATTTGACAACGCCTTCATAGTAGATTTGGGCATTTCCATGGATAGTTGAATCACCCTGGTTTAGTATGACACTTCGTATGTACCATGAACCTAAGAAACACGCATTTGACAACGCCTTCATAGGAGTTTTGGGCATTTCCAGGGATAGTTGAATCACCCTGGTTGTAGTATAACACTTCGTATGTACCATGAACCTAAGAAACACGCATTTGACAAGGCTTTCATAGGAGCCCATGAGAACCCCAGCGACTTCCACGATAGGCTTTTCAAACAGACGAACTGCAGGGCCGATACGTTTAAAATACAAACTTAAATGTTGAGGGTCAGGATATTTTTCTGTTTAAGTCGCGTCCCGTCAGTATTTCTTTTTTTACAGAAAGGAGACAGTTCAAGGGCATGGAAAAAAAAATAACAATAATGAAAAAAAAAAAAAAAGGCCGCTACTTACTGCTCCTGAATAGAGGTGAAGCCTCAAGTTAACTCGATGACGGCCGGGACGTAAGAAGCGTGAGACACAAGACAAAGTTTGAGGGCGGCACAAAGAGTCGGACAAAGTCTCGGCACAAACAAAGGCTGCTGCTGCTGCGCCTCGCAGCAGCAGGTGAGGTAGTTTTTTTGCGTCCCGGCAGACGGCGAGGCAGGACGAGGTGACTCCGTCCTCTCTCCCTTTGTCCCTGCTGATCAAAGCCTCGCTCAGCCCGTGTTTTCTCCCTATCCCATTTTCTCCTTTTCTTTTATCCCGTCTCGTTCTGGTCTTTTTTTCCCCTCGCAGCTGACAGTTACAATAAATGGAAATGTATCTTGAAAGCTGCTGTAATCCACCAGTGGCCGGGATCGCAATCTGGCGACGGAGATAACGAGCAACTCCTCCGCGGCTCTTTGTCTTTCTCCTTCCTGCAGACGGCAAGAAAGTTAGTCTGCCCTTCCATTGTGGCGGCGCCTGGCCGGGGCTGGCCGAGGTTTTGTGCGGGCCTCCCTGGCGTGACTCGGACTCGCCCTTTTTGTGCCGGTAATTTCTTTGGTGCGGCGTAAAAGCCAACTTGTTTTCCACGGGAGCTCAGTCACTCGGTAAAACAGGCACCAACATAAAAGGCCGGGCCACGGCCGTCCTGTGGGCCCGTGGGGGCTCGGGGCCGCCAGCCGTGCGGGCGCTGTGCTGCGGCGCTGCCCTCCCGCCCCGCCCCGCCCGTATCCCGGCGGGGGCTCGGCGGGCTGGCCTTCTGTTGAGTAGCGTCAAGTGGTCCTCTCAACCGTAATGGCGCGGCCCGTTGTCAAGTGACAAAACTAATGCTGCCTTCTATGGCGCGCCGATGTGCATGAGAGGGATAAAATAAACTGAACAACAGCATTTGTTTGCTCGTACCTGAATAATGAACATTCTCCGGCGTGTTCCTTCCGCGCACTGTTTTGAAGTGGAGCGAACTGACTTAGTTACTGCTCCGGCCTCCAAGATCAGGGCTGCCGGTGCAGGCAGAGGACACACGAGCAGGGAACGCACGCGCTGCATACACAATCCCAGCCGTGTTACGAGGCTGCTGCGACCTGCTTGAAACACACCGCCGCCAGACTGAAGGAAGACAGCTCTGGCGATGGCGGAAAGAGAACACATTCCACTACAGCATAGGCGAACTGTTTTACACGAGTGGGAGATATTTAACTTGAAAACATTAAACAAAGGCATACAAAGAGGAAAAAGAACACGTACAGCCAGGGCCGGGCAGAGGCGGCGCGGCGAGGCCTTCCCCATGCACCTGTCCGCCGAGGCCTGTGTGTTTACATTTCGGCCCCGCTACGCCAGGGGCACGCCCGCACCACTTCCTGCGCCTTCCCTTCACCTCAACCCCTCCCCTGTTTGTTCCCTTGCCTGTGTGTGTGTGTGTGTGTGTGTGTGTGTGTGTGTGTGTGTGTGTGTGTGTGTGTGAGAGAGAGAGAGAGAGAGAGAGAGAGAGAGAGAGAGAGAGAGAGAGAGATTTACATAGATTTACATAGAAAATCAGACCACACAGACCCCATGGTCCAGACTTGGTGGTCTGTCCTTAAACCTAAGTGATTTTACATTAATCAGAAGACTCCAAAACGTTGCATTTCTACTCTAGTTGATATTAAGTTGAAGGAAGTGACGGTCGAGCTTATTTTTGAAGGCGTCAATCGTGTTACACTGGACCACTGATGGTGGAAGCTTATTCCATTCTCGCACTACAACGTTGGTGAAGAAAAATTTGGTGCAGTCTGAATTTACTTGTCTACATTTGAGTTTTACGCCATTGTTCCTCGTGCGCAAAGTGTCATCGATCATAAACAATGTTGATCTGTCTACATTCGTGAAACCATTAAGTATATTAAAACATTCGATCAGTTTTCCTCAGGCGACGTTTCTCAAGAGAACATGTTAAGGGTAGAAAGCCTTTCTTCGTAGGATTTGTTGCGCAAGGAAGGGATCATTTTCGTTGCCCGACGCTGAACACCTTCTAATTTAGCAATATCCTTTGCATGGTGGGGAGACCAAAACTGTTCCGCATATTCCAAGTGGGGTCTGACTAAACTGTTGTAGAGCGTAAGTATTACATCTTTATTCTTGAATACAAAGTTTCTTTTAATGAAGCCCAACATTCTGTTCGCTTTATTTGCTGCATCGATGCATTGCTGTGAGAATTTGAGGTTTGACGCGATTTTGACCCTCAAGTCTTTGACGCATTGAACGCTTTTGAGTTTAACGCCGCGCATTTCATATTCGAACTTCTTATTCCTCGTTCCAACTTGAAGGACCTGGCACTTGTCTACGTTAAGGCATCTCCATCTATCCGACCAAGCTGAAATTTTGCAAATCCTCTTGGAGGCTTTGCCTGTCTTCGTCAGTGAGAACCGAGTTACCAATCTTTGTGTCGTCTGCAAATTTACTAATGCGGTTATTGAGTCCAACATCCACGTCGTTGATGTAAATAATGAAGAGCACTGGGCCAAGGACCGAGCCCTGAGGGACGCCACTAGTGACAGGCGCCCACTCTGAGTTAAATCCGTCAATCACTACTCTTTGTTGTCTGTTGCTCAACCAATTCGCGATCCATTGGTTTACTTGACCGTCAATACCTATTTGCTTTAATTTGTAAAGTAATTTAAGATGCGGGACTTTATCAAACGCTTTCTGGAAATCAAGATAGACTACGTCCAGTGATTTGGTTACGTCATAAACAGTGAAGAGGTCGTTATAAAAGGTTAATAGGTTTGATAGGCAGGATCTTTTGTTTCGGAAGCCATGTTGTGAGTCCCCAATCAATGAGTGGCTTTCAAGGTAACTCACCTCTAATTATGCCCTCAAGTAGCTTACCTACAACCGAAGTTAGACTAATGGGCCTGTAATTACCTGGTACTTTTTTGTCTCCTTTCTTGAAAATCGGTGTCACGTTAGCCTTTTTCCAATCTGAAGGGACGATGCCTTGTCGCAAGGACATATTGAATACGGTTGTGAGGGAGGAGAGTATTTCGCTCTTTGTTTCTTTCAGCAGAGTTGGATATACTTTGTCAGGTCCAGGACTTTTATTTGTTTTAAGTGAATGGAGAGCTTTAAGGACTTCATCGGTTGTTATTTCAAAATTAGGCAATGCATGCTCGAGATTTACAATAGTACTGGTGTTGGTGGTAGCGAGAGGAAGACTGTTAGTATTAAACACCGAGGAAAAGTAATTGTTTAAGAGGTTTGCAATGTGTTGGCTGTCAGTCACTAGTGCACCGTCGCTGTTTGTTAAAGGTCCAATACCACTTTTGATCACCTTTCTGTTGTTTATGTAACTGAAGAAAGATTTCGGATTATTTTTACAGTTGGCTGCAATATTTTCTTCGTATCTACGCTTTGCCTGACCTACTAGTCTTTTTACTCGTCGCAATACATTTCGCCTTTCTTTTCCTGTGCTTTCTCTCTTACGACAAATGTAGATGAGAGAGAGTAATAATAAATAATAAATAAATAATAAATAAATAAACTTTATTTCCACTAAAAAGTGGTTATTCTAAACATCTAAATATACATGGTAGGTTATACATATAAATATACATGGTGTATTATACATCTAAATATACATGATAGAATATACAGAAGGCAGTAAAGTAGATAATACATTCATGCAGAGGTCAACAGCTTCTTTTTAAGAATTGATTTTAATGTGGTCAGATTATGAGAGTCTTTTATTTCATTCGGTAATTGGTTCCATAATTTAGGACCTAATACATGAAAGGCTCTTGCACCTGTGTCGGTGTTGGTTCTCGGGACGTAGAGATTGTTTTGTTGTCTTGTTGTTGAGTCAGTCATATAGTTAACAGTTGGGAGAGAGAGGATGTGGTCTGGGTAATCCTTTATTTTCAGCTTAAACTTTTGTGATGAGGTTAAAGGTGATTAGGTCTTTGATTTTAGCCATTGTAAATCTTTAAATAATGGAGTGACATGATCGTATTTCCTGGCTTTCCCATCTGCCACTTTTATCGCGAAGTTTTGTAGTTTTTGCACTTTGTTTATTAAAGTTGAGTTTGTTGTCCCCCATATTGTGATGCCGTATTTTATGATGCTTAATACCAAAGTCTGGATAACCATTAAGCGTGTTTCTTTGTTGAAGAGATCTTTGTGTCTGTTAATGAAATTTAAGGTTCCCATTGTTTTCCTAGTCATTTCATTTATGTGTCTGTCGAAGGTCATGTGTGAATCCAGATGAAAGCCAAGGTTCTTAACATGGAGGAGGGGCTGTATAACGCCATCGGCACATCTGATGGTGGTGTTGTTAGGTATGTGCCAGGAGTTGGCGTGTGCCTAGGAAGATACATTGTCTTACTGATGTTTAGCTGAAGGCCGTTCTGTAGAAAATAGGTTCTTATTTGTTTCAAAGTGATCTCAGTTTTATTAATTAAAGTATTTATTTCGTTGATATTACCGCTGTGGAGGAACTGTGTGTCGTCAGCGTATTGTACTAGAAGGCAGTTATTGATATAGGTAGATATGTCATTTACATGGATATTGAATAATGTTGGGCTAGTATTGAGCCTTGGGGACTCAAAGGCTACTGATTTCTTGGATGAGACGATGTCTTTGATGCGGACTGACTGTGACCTGTCATCGAGGTAATTGTCAAACCAGTAGGTGTCAACATTAATCTGTTGAAGTTTTCGGAGTAAGATGGTGGCTGGCTGACACTGTCGAAGGCTTTAGAAAGGTCGCAGAGTGTTAAAAGTGATATTTGTTTGTTGTCTATATTATCATAAATTTTATTGGTAATGACTTGCAGCTGTCTCTGTAGAGAGTTTGGTCTAAAGCCGTGTTGGGTTGGAGAGAAGTTTGTTACGTTCCAGGAATGACATTAATTGATTGGCAACTACCTTTTCTAATATTTTTGAAAAAATTGGAAGTAGAGAGATGGGACGATAATTTCCTATTTCGTCTGGGTTACCGTTTTTCCAGGAGGCAGGAAAAATGCCTGTGACGATTGAGGTATTTATGATGGTTGTGAGGTAGAAGATGATAACTATAAGTGAGTCTTTGATAAACCTTAGGGAAATGTTATCACAACCAAACGATTTAGTATTTTGAAGCTGTTTTACAGTTAAGATGATTGTGTTCTGGTCTACTGGCTGAGGTCTGAAAAGCGCGAGATTAGTGGGGGTAGAGGGCGCGACCGGGATGTTAGGAGCTTCGTTAAGGTGATTACGGTTTTCGACTGTTAATGATTCTTGAGTTGATTCGTATGTGGTTAGGCCGACGTTCGCAAAGAAGTTATTAAAATCTTCAGCTTTTTCACTTATGTTCTCAAGGGGCGGGTGGGTCGTGCTCTGTGTTTTACTAGGAATAATAGTTTTTAATGTGTTCCAAGTTGCAGCTGTGTTATTTTTGCAGGTATGTAGTTCTTGGTGGTAGTAATTTTTCTTTGAAGTGGTTAGTAGACGTTTGACGTTTTTCTTTATTTCTTTATATTTTTGCTGTATAATCACGTTATATCTGTGATTTTTTAATATTCTTTGAGCTTTCTTGCGTTCTGCTAATGCCTCTTTAATTTCATCATTGATCCAAGGTGCGGGGGGTCGGTGAAGAACGATATTAGATATCGGAGCGCTTCTGTCGAGACTGGTAGTAATGACAGATGTTAGTATAGACACTTGTTTATCGACATCGTCAGTGCGTAATATCTCATTTAGTGTGGAGGTTTCCTCTAGGATATGGGAGCATAGAAGGTCGCTGTTATATTTTCTTAGGTCACGTTTAGTTACGGTGATGGGTTGGCGCTTGGGTTTAAGGATGTTGACAGAGGCGCCTATAAGCTCATGGTCTGCGACCGTGCAAGGGATTACGTAGGAATGAGTGACAAGATCTGGCTTGTTAGTGATGATCACGTCTAGGAGGGTTGCAGAAGTGGGTGTCACTCGTGTGGGTGTGTTTATAATTTGTGTCAGCTTATTGTTGGCTATTATACGTGATAGTTTACTGTTGGGTAGGAGGAGGTTGTCGTTGAGGTCACCTAATAAGAAAAATGTCTTTTTACGCATAATTAATGCCCTCAATGTGTCTTCTATGTGATCAGAGAGAGAGAGAGAGATTAAAGGCCATCGCTTGCAGCGACCGCCCTGCATCACCCAGCAATTGGTACCGAGCGCTGCAGAAACTCAGGTCATTGGGCCTTACTCTTAAATATTTGCCCCAAGCACACACTCATTTGACAAGGCTTTCGTAGGAGTTTGGGGAGTTCCTAGAAGTACGTTTATGACCTCAGTAGTAGTTTGATCCTTCTTCTTTACCATGAACGTTAAAGAACACTCATGAAACCTGGACTAATCTCCTTTTGGGCCTTTGTTAACAGTTGCTGTAAGGGTGGAAGCGTCTGAGGGTCATATTCTTAAGCTTTCGATACCACAGCACACACATTTGACAAGACTTTCGGAGGTGTTTGGGACATATCTAGAGGTACGTTTATGACCCTGGTGGTAGTCCAATTCTTCCACTGTGCCATGAACGTAAAAATACTCATGCAGATCCTGTTAATCTCCTTTTGGGCCTTTGTAAACAGTTGACGTGAGAGGAGCGTGAGGTGGAAGCGTCTGAAAATACCAACCAAACACCTGTCCCTCTCCTTTAGGCCGCCGCTGCCGCTGCTGCTGGAAATGGTCGTGTTAGTGCAGGACAGCGACCCGGGTGACCGATCGGCAGGCGGGTCATTCGTCATGGGAGATAGACGGAGCCGCTGTGCCCGAGATGAAACACTTTGATTGGTTAGTCGTTTGCCAGGAAGCCTTCACTCTCGCCCTTGCTCTTTCGTTGTCACCTAAAGCGTTATGGGGCAAGAAATGAAGGTAAACCGTAAACACCATATATTAAAGGATACTGTAGAGGTCGTTAATTTGGTTAGTCGTTTGCCAGGAAGCATTCGCCCTCGTCACTGCCCTTTCCTCGTCTCCTAAAGTGCTATGGCGTAAGAAATAAAGAAGAATTGTTAGCGACGTATAGAAAAGATTAAAGCAGAGGTCATTGGTTTGGTTAGTCGTTTCCCAGGAAGCCTTCGCCCTCGCCCTTGCCTCGTCACCTAAAGCGTTATGGGGTAAGAAATGAAGGTAAACCGTAAGCCGCATATATAAAGGTTACAGCAGAGGCCGTTGATTTGGTTAGTTGTTTACCAGGGCCTCCACCTCGCCCTTGCCCTTTTCTTCTCCCCTAAATGTTCTGGGTTAAGAAATAAAGATGAACCGTGAGCAATATATAGGAAAGATTACAGCAGAGGTCATTGATTGGGTTAGTTGTTTCAAATGAACCATTATACATCTACATTGCCCTTTTCTTCTCCCCCAAAATGTTCTGGGTTAAGAAATAAAGATAAACCGTGAGCAATATATAGAAATGATTACAGCAGAGGTCATTGATTGGGTTAGTTGTTTACCAGGAACCATTCATCCTCGCCCTTGCCCTTTTCTTCTCGCCCTAAATGTTCTGGGTTGAGAAATAAAGATGAACCGTGAGCACCATATACCAAAGATTACAGCAGAGGTCATTGATTGGGTTAGTTGTTTCTTATTTATTTTATTTATTTATTTATTTACAGGAAGGGAGTCAACTCAAGGGCAACAAAAAAGTGTAGAAAAAAAGCCCGCTAATCGCTGCTCCCACACCCCCGCCCTTGCCCTTTCGTGACCATCCAAAATATTATGTAAGGCAGTAAAGTTGAGAGCATTCGCTATAGCTGCGCGTGGCCTCGGTGCTCATCTCCGTCGCATTAGCCTTTGAGCCTGTGGTGGGTGAGAAAATATTATGTGGTGAGGAAAAATGGACAACCCTGAACTTAAACGACGTAGAAGATAAGAACAAGGACCATTTATCTGTTTATTCACTTACCATTGTCCAGGAAGCCTTTGCCCTCGCCCTTGGCCTTCCCTCGTCACCTAAAATGGGATGTGGGTGGGACAAGAAAATTATAACGTGTAATCAACGGGAAACGTAACAGCCGAGGCCACTCCAGTCACGACTATTCATAAACTATCAGCATCATGGCGGCATTATAACCTTTCCAGACACAGAGATAAAATTTCTAACCGAGGGAGTATTTTTTTCTTTTCTTTTTTCTTCTTTTTGCTTGCTTGGCTGATGCTGCCCCACGGAGCCCATCTTTGATCCTCTTTAGAGCAAGCATCGAGAGTCTGGGTTGATAGCTCCAACTCTAACCGCTCAGCCACCGCCTTTGTACCCTTCAGTAGATGTCTATTATCAAATGTCACACTGGCGCACTTCTTTCAAGCGTTGCTCTTCTATTCTAAGACAGCGGTGATAGCACAGAGAAGGGGAGGAGGAGATGAAACTGAGGCGAGGTTGGATGTTAAGAGATCAGAAGAGTTCAGACGAAAGAATTGGCGGTTCGAGGAAAGGAAGGGGAGATGGAGGTGAGGGAACAAGAGCTGGGACTGGCCATTGAAGACAGGACGGAGGGTGAGCAGAGAGGTGGCGGAATAAAGTGTGGGAGGCGATAGGACGGAGAGACAGAGGAGGCAGGAAAAATAGGATAGTGCAGCGATGGTAGGAATGTGAACTAGAAGTGAAGGAACAAGAGCTGGGACTGACCATTGGAGACAGGACGGAGGGTGAGCAGAGGTGGCGGAATAAAGTGTGGGAGGCGGTAGGACGGAGAGATAGAGGAGGCCGGAAAGAGGAAAGTGCAGCGAGAAAGAAGGTGAACTGGAGGTGAAGGAACAAGAGCTGGGACTGATCATTGGAGGCAGAACGGAGGGTAAGCAAAGAGGCAGTAAGGAGGAGAGGTAGAAGAGGGTAGAAAAAAAAAAGGAAAGGAAAGGGACGTGAGCGATGAGGGCAGTAGAGGACCCAAGGGAGGAGTTGCCAAATGCGGGTGCCTGCTGTGTAGTGCCGAAGCGAAACGGAGATAAGGCAAAGGAGTGACTCAAGTATTTCGAGGCTGACATATCCTCACACACATGGTAAGGCTTTCGTGGGAGTTGTGTTAGTAGTTTTAGGGAGTTAACAAGGCTTCCGCACTATGTATGGGGGAAAAAATGCCTGTCTTCTCAAACATTTCGGGGCTTACACACTCACATTTGGCAAGGCTTTCGTGGAGGTTGTGTTAGTAGTATTTCCATGGGTAGTATTATGAGCCTGGTGATAGTTTGACAAGGCTACTGCACCATGAGATTGAAAAAAAGGCCAATAGTCTCAAACATTTCACGATTCACACATTAGATAACACTTTGGTAAAGGTCATGTTAGTAGTATTTCCATGGGTAGTTTTATGAGCCTAGTGAGAGTTTGCCAAGGCTTCTGGACCATGAACGTGAAGAAACACTCATGAGAGCCCGACTAATCTCCTTTGTAGCCTTTGGAAATAGTTGTGAGAGCTGAAAGAATCTGAGAGTGAGTGAGTTTGAGATTGAAAAAAAATGCTGATAAAAGGTAGATAGATAAATAGAACAGAGGAAAGTAAATATAGAAGAGGAATACACTGAAAACGGAAACACCGAGAAGGGAGAAGTGGGCCGAGGAGGGGAAGGGGAAGGAGGAATCAGAGACTTAGTAAAGAGAAGCTGGGGAGACTAAATAGCTTGCCTGTGAGGAAAAATAAAAACCCGGGACCAAAACCGTAGAGCAGAGGGGAGTGAATGGAGAAGAGGGAAAGGATGAGGATGAGGGTGGATGTGTGGGTAGAGGAGAGAAGGATGAGAAGGGGAAGAACGAGTCAGAGGTTATATAAGGAAAGGAGTTAAGTTAGGTAAGGTGTTAGGTAAGGTTAGGTAAGGTTAGGTTGGCCCGCTCGCCTGCTTGCTAGATTAGGTTAAGGTAGGTTAGGTTAGGATAGGTGTTAGGTTAGGTATAGAATCGTCCCCCTCACATCCTCAACCTTCCTGCTCTCTCTCCCTCTTTTTCCTGTTAAAAGAAATGTGCTGAGACTAAAATTATCAAGAGGTTAGTAAATGTAAAGAAGGAAATGGATGAGGATAAAGGGGATGGGAAGGGAAAAGAATGAGTTAGAGGTTACATACACTGTAAAAATAAATGTTTTTGGGAAAACGCGATAACATGTTTTCCGCTGTTACACTTCTAAAACACAAATACGCGTATTTATATAAACAACCATGTTTTACTAAAAACAGGATGGTTTCATAAACATAGGTGTTCCATTATAAACACATGGTGTTTAATACCGTTTATTCAAAAACACAAAAAGCTGTTTATGGGTTTGTTACACTTCTAAAACACCTTTAGGTGTTTTAGAAGTGTTAATGTGTTTAAGTAAAAACACACAGTAGTTTATCTTAAAACATTTGTTTTGCATTAAAAAACAGCATTGTTTCAACAAATTATTTTTGATTGCAATTACATCACTGTCAAGATTTTACTCATTAATAAGTAAAATTGTGACAATGATGTAATTGTAGTCATTAATAATTTACTGAAAAATTGCTTTAGTTAATACAAAATATGTTTTAAGATAACCTAATGTGGATATTTACTCACTCACATTAGTGCTAAAATAAACATTTATATGAAATTTGAAAAGAAGAGAGAGAGAGAGACTTTACTTCATTAGAATTTTAAATAACGTTCCGTTCAGGTAAACAAGAAAATAATCAACTTATTTTATAGATCTACCCTTGAGTCAATTTTGATTTTTTCTATCTCTACTTGGTACAAAAGGCTAACTTTAGCAGACAAAAATAAACTGAACAAAATAGTTAAAAAAGCTAAAAAGTTAGGGGCATCAGTAACATTCACAGATATTCTATATCAAGAGGCAGCAATAAAACAAGTAGGAAAAATAATGCAGGATCAAACTCACCCTCTTAATAACTGTTATAACTTTTTAAGATCAGGACGAAGGCTGGCACTGCCATTGATTAAAACAGATCGCTACAGAAAATCTTTTGTCCCAAGCAGTATAGTGCTCTTTAACCATTTTTATCCACAAAAATAATTTTAATACCTTTTAAAAAAAAATTATGCTTTTATGTTTTTTATGTGCTATACTCTTATCTATGTAGAATACTTTTGGAGCCTGTTTTTGCTATAAAGAATTTCACTTGTATGCATTTATGTAGAACAATGTGACCAATAAATTATCTTATCTCTTTCTTATCTTAGAAGGATAGGGGGAGGAAGGAGGATGGAGGCAACTTACATTATGTGAATCCTCCTATGCTCTCAACAACCTTTCATACTGTGCTACAAAATGATTATAACCTGAAGACTTCTCCAAAGTGTATGGTTCATTTAACACATACTGTTGCAGGAATCCTAAAATCTGTGAATAAATCCTTGGATACCCTAAGTCAAATATGTAATATGTCCCAAGCAATAAGATTACTGCATCACACACATCATCACCTGTTTCACATGGAATTGTACATCCATCCCCAGTGATATATACATCCTTCAGGCTTTTATTTTCAACAGTCAAGATGATGTGAGGAGGAGACTTTTCAGCACTACTGAAGTCTTTATCTTGATCACCATACAATTCTCTTAGCAGGATAACTGGCTGAGACTTCACACCTCTTCCTCGTTTGAAGGAAATTTCATTTTCAATGTAGTGAATTACATCATATTCATGCAGTGAACTCTGGAATAGCAAGACACATGTGTTGAAGGTCATTCTATGAAGAGGTTCAAGAAAGCAAGAATTTGTCACTATTTAACAAAACTGACGAAACCATTCTAGATCAAACGAGAGGATAAGTGCGAAAGTTAAATATCAGAGTCTAAAGTACATTGATAAAGGGAGAGCTCAAATTCAAACATGAGGTAATTGAAACTGATTACAGCTTCTTAAGTAATTATAATTAATTACTCTTACATTTTATTAAGATCATAATCATGATTACTTTTGCAATTACATTAGCATCATTGCCCAGCAAACACATGACCTTAAAATGACGTCACCTCCTGGCCACCTTCTGGTCATATTCCAAGAATGACCATGAACCAATGTCAAGACGACGTTGCAGAGTGATGTTGTCATGGTTTAACCATGAACCAACGTCAAGATGACGGCGCAGAGTGACGTTGCATGACAACCATGAACCAACGTCAAGATGACATATGTATGCCTATTAAGCAACATGTTACCGGGTTATTCATCTGTAAGAGCCCAGGGAGGAGGTGATAAGAGAAGGCCAGAGGAGAAAGACGAAATTATAAACCTTTCCGCCTTTACCATTACCTCTTGCAATTCTATTTAATCAACATTTTCCAATTTTGTTTTCAAATGAAGCTTAGCCCACAGGAAGAGGAAGAGGAAGAGAGTAGCTCCGTTAACGCAAACAAATGCCTCCCAGAATATAGGCAGCCACAACATACTGTGAAAACATAAATACCCTCACCATTATTCCACATGTA
Source organism: Eriocheir sinensis (assembly GCF_024679095.1). Taxonomy (NCBI): domain Eukaryota; kingdom Metazoa; phylum Arthropoda; class Malacostraca; order Decapoda; family Varunidae; genus Eriocheir; species Eriocheir sinensis. The sequence continues at coordinate 1,849,927 of NW_026111942.1, forward strand.
CACGCCATAAATAAATAAATAAATAAAGTAGACCTATGAAAGTCATTTTAAGCTTTAATTTAGGTACCTTGTTAATTTTAAGCATGTGGAAGATAAGTGCAATTATACTCGACCAATCAGGACGAGCCCTGTCCTGTGTGGCGGCCGGCCAAGCCAACAGCTGTGTTATCCCTGAGTGCCCTTACAATCTGCCTCGAATTGAAGTAAGTTCATGCCTTAACCCCACTTCCATTAACTCCTTCCACACAGGAGTAGCACATAGAACCATCACACTAGTTTTAAGTACCCACAGCACCACAGAAACATTGCGGGGAGGAGATATAAAGCCACATTCCAGGGTTTGTGTTTTGTGTTTTATAGGAAAACAAATTAAATATATATTTCAAGTTCATTGAAATGGCTTGAACCTGGGTACTCTTGGGGCGTGAGGGTGTTGGGGAGAATTACTGGGCATGTATTAACCTGGCTTGTGTTAATTACGTAGGCAATGAGTGATTTGGCTGACTGATCCTGAAGAAGACGTGGTACTGGGGTGGGTGACCCTGGGGATGTTTAGCATATGTGAGAGAGAGAGAGAGAGAGAGAGAGGGAGGGAGGGAGGGAGGGAGGGAGGGAGGGTGGGTGGGTGGGTGGGTGGGTGGGTGTGTGTGTGTGTGTGTGTGTGTGTAACTTAGCAGGTTGGCCCACACCACTCAGGTTCCAAGTCATGAATACAGGCACACAACCAGCTGGTCAGGCTGTAATGATGCTGTGGTGGTTGTATTTCTGTGCTTGTGATGAAAGGTGTTTTGAACAGTTTGTCCTGTTAATGCATTTGGAGCAGGGGAATACACTTGTGTGACAATGCGTGTTGCCCTGTATGTATTCATAAAGGCTACTGACTGGTACAGCGTGAACTTTGTGCTTGAAGGTGTTGAGTGTGGGGGCTGATACTGTGTTTTGGAAAAGGGAATTCTGACTGGTATAATAATGATAATAATTGCAGCAGACTTGAATAAGTCAAGGGCTTTTTGTCCGCTCCTTACGTAAAAAGATTTTTAAAAAGTCAACTATTTAGAACCTAATTTAGTTTATAGACCACGTCATATTTTTTGTGCTTCCACATTTTGTCAAGATAATCTTTAAAGCTATTTAATGTATTAGTACATCACTTTGTGGGGCAGTGAATTCCAGTCATTGGAAGTGATGGGTCTGTTCGCTCCCAGTTATGCAAGCTTCTTATCATGCCCTCGCAATCTCGTTGTCCCAACCTCCGCAAGTAAACATGGCACATCATTCACATCATTCACGTATTTCTATACTTATATCATATCACCCCAGTCTGTGGTATTTCATGCTTGGAATGTCCAGGGTTTTTAGTCGGTCGGCATATTTGGTGTTCTTGAGTGTGAGGACGAGCTTAGTCAGTATTTGAAGAATACTCTCAGATATACGTTTATCCTCCAATTTTGCTGGTTTCATACAATATGGCATATCATTCATTGTAAAACGAATCTGCTTTATTCTCTGATTGAATGCAAAAAATAAATCTTGCTTTGAGAAGAACCTGGTTGCCTGAGCCTGTATACTTCGCAGTTAACCGAACACAGTCATGTGTTCAGTTGGTTGCAAAGTCTATGGACTCAGGCTGCCAGATTTCTCAAAGTATAATTTGCATTTGACTGCAGAATAAAGTGATTTGTTTTATGATGGAAGAAGTATTTCAAAGTATTTTGGTGAAGTTTATCCCATACTGCGTGATGCTTGCACTATAGACACCCCTAGGGCACCCAGAGGTCACCCCATGGGTCATATTTGGGTTGCATCCAGGTCATTCCTAGGTCATCTTTTGGTCATTCAAAGGTCATCTGGCGACGTCGCCGTGCGACGTCGTATTGATGTCGCTGGGAGTCTACAAGATGACGTCAAAGTGACGTCGTCCGACGACAAAAACGTGACCAAAAGGCAACGTCACCGTGACGCCAGGGTGACGTCATTGTGTTTCCAGGGTAGTAATACAGTGGACCTCCCAACTTGCCAAAGGTTAGGAGTCTATTATATGCACCTTATGAACTATAAATTATAGTGAATGAAGAGTAGCTACACAAACAATATAAGGTATGCATTCCTACAAGGTGCAATCAAACGATTATTTGAATGTTACTCTATGAAAACTGGACGAGTCGCGACTCGCAGAAATATGTTTACCTTCCAATCCCCCCTGTAATTGCGATTGTAATCATGGTTAATACATCATGTAATTGTAATCGATTAAAACAATTATACTGTAATTGTAATCGTAATTGTGAAAATATAAAGTAATCATTATTGATTACAAAACATAAGTAATCGCCCCATGTCTGCTCTAATTACAGTAGGGAAAAGTAAGTTCATTATGAGATATGAATATGAATGTTCAGTGTAAAGATGCTTCATTAAGTAATAGATCAATGGGGAATGGATGTAGCAAATGAATAGATAAAACATTTGATATAGGTATGTGAAGAAAAATAGAAAGCAAGTAAAATTACTTACATGATGGTCAGTCTTGGGAACCTTCTTAATCAGTGTGTCACATATCTTGTTCAATTTAGTCTTCCAGCTTTCAGTGGTATCCTTGAGAAGTCTTTCCATCTCAGTTTTGATCTGTAAGCCAAAATAAAATTGTCAAGATCTACTTCAGAATGTGCATACAGTATAATTACTCCCTTCACACATGCATAACATGAAGGTTCCCAAATTCAAAAAATTGTTTTGTCTAGAACCTAGTAAAACTACCTCAGTTAAAAGCAGATCCTATTAGTTTTCATCTAATCACATAATACTGCATAAAAAATCTGAAATATTTTAGGCCTCCCACTGTATATTGCATCCTTTGATAGCACATTCTCCTTCTAAAGCGGGGTATATGTAGCTAAATACAGTGATGTATACATTAAAGACACATAATGCAGTGTGGGTTTCAAATACATATGCAACATAAAACTACATCATTAGAAAAAAAAATACTTACAAAACTGCTCTTCCAGAAGCAAGGGAACTTCATCAATATTGGTGAGATGAGTCCACCAGGAAGTGTTGATATCCACTTTTGTCGGTTCACCATTGTAGCAGTTAAAAGCATATTTATATGCTCAGTGTTAAGATTTTTCTTTTTCATTTCCTGGCAAAGTTCTTTGGTGTGCCTCACGAATTCGTCTTCGGTCAGCTCACGTTCTTGATTCTCTATAGTGGTAAACTGCTTCCTACCCAAAGCAAATCTTTTGGGGGCTGGATGAGCATGTTGTACATGAGGCATGCTCTTTCTCTTCTGTTTATAACGCTCAGTTCGAATGCTCTGACTGAGGGCCCTAGTAAACTGACTCTGGAATCGAAACAAAAAACATTTAAAGGATATAGGCCTATACAGTATCTAGTCTTGCGTTTAGAAGATATAGGCCTATACAGTATTGACCTCACATTTAAGTCTAAAATTTAAATTATTAATATGGATTTAGCACTTTATTTGGCACCTCAAACCTACAAGATTATCTATCTATTGATTACCAGATGCTTCAATCTGTAGAGGTGGCCACAGATGAGTCACCTCCATGCACTCCTATTCCCTGTCAACAGGCACCTTTCCTTTCACTCAACCCCACTCTTATTCATATACCTCTCAACATCTCTCCATCTCACTCTCGGTATACCTCTCCCTTGCTGCCCCAGCACCTCACCATTGTATACCCTCCTAGTAACTCTCTCTTGCTCTACATACATTTCACATGCCCGAACCACCTCAAGGTGTTCGTTTTCACACTCTCCAGTACATTCAATCCCACACCATATTCCTTACGTACTTCCACATTCATCCTTCTGTCCCTCCATGTTATTTCACGTGCACCTCTCAAGTAACTCATGCCTTCCTGGTCAGTTTTATCATAGGCTTTCTCCACATCCATAAAAGGAGCATACAACTTTTGTACTTTCTCTATAGATACTTCTCCACTTACAATCTTTGCATAAGGCTTCAGCTATAGTTAGAGCATATCAGGGATGTTTTAAGCCAATTTCTATATTATAGTATTAGAGACAAGTTCTGCTTAAGAAAAATTTGACCTGGGCAAGATCCCTGTTCATTACATAAGCATACAAATGCCTATTGATAATAAATGGTAGCATACTACTATCACATTCTGGCTAAAGAGGTCCATGATATTCAATAAGCATACTGGTGAGATCCAGTAAATATCTACATGTACATATACCATTAAGGCAAGACTGAAAACACAACAGAGCTTACCCATGAAACAAGCCTTCACGCTTGATGGATGGATAAGCAGACACCATCTTCATTCAATTTCTTTGTATGTCCCCATAGGATTTGATTCAATCAAGGGATAAAACTTTAGATAATAATTTTTGTCTCTTCAATCAGCTGTAGCCACACTTTTCGAACAGGTAGGCTCTAGTAGCATCGCTTTCGTCACCCCTGACAGTTCAGGCAGAGGTGGATCTGTGAAATATTGTACTGGTATGGAGTATGGAGTGAGTAGGGTGGAAAATGGAGGGAGCAAAAAGCACTGTAGATTATATCTGTGCGGATGAATGAATGAGGAGGTCTGTGAAAGATGCAAAGGTATATAGATGTATTGGATGTGGTCTGTTGGACCACTAAGAGGTGGAGAAGTTACAGGAGTAGGTAAAGATGTAAGTTCTGGAGTGGTGTAGAAAACTAGGCAAGTATGATTTGGAATGAATGGATACAGTAGGTGAGTATGGTGTTTAAGGAAGAATCCAGCAGGTGTAGATATGTTTGGGGTAAAGAGGTGAGGTAGAGGTCTGAAGAGGACAGCATGGTGGGTGGACTGGGTGAGAAAAGTGGTTGAAGGGAAGAGAGCATACAGGGAGCAGCTGGGAAGCAGAGGGAATGAGAACTTGGAAAGGCATAAAAGAAAATTATTTGTGGAAATGGAGAACTGAATAGTGGGATGAGGATCTTGGGAGCAACTTGAGTGAGAAATGGAGCATAAGAAGCTGTTCTGAAAGGATTTGAAGGGAGTATGGGAAGGGAACATGGGAGTTGGTGAGGGTGAAGAATGACTGCAAACAAATCTGGCAACTGTAATGGTAAGTGAGTGGCAGGAACAGAATATATAAATACTTTCCACCCTTCCAAAATTGGTTTGTCCAAAGTTACCTTTGTTATAGGCACCACTGCATCACCAATCTAATTACTATAATTCACAACTAGGGTCATAAACTAAAACTGCAACTTACGTTGTGGTATTCCATCACTTAATGGTCAATCTGACTCCTCTTCAAAATTTTGTGTAGGGGAGGTAGGAGGTGAAGGGGAAGGGATAGGGTCTGATCACTGAATGAACTGTAGGGGATGGTGCTAAGATGACAGTAGAATCAGGTGAGTGGGGAGGAAGGAAGCAATGAAATCTAGGAGTTGCTGTTCCTGTCGTGGGGACGAGGATGAGGAGCATGTGAGGTCCAGCAGTAGGGGATGAAGGGTGAGGAGGGTTTGATGGGCCAGTGGTAGGAACTGTGGAGGAATGTGTGAAGGGGCAGGGAGTGGACTAAGGAAGATGAATATGGACTGAAGGCTGGAGACAAAGGCTGTGAGGTGTTGGGCTGCTGAGAGTCAGGAGACTTGTCCACTGCTATAAAAAATCCGAGTGTCTCATTGTCTGATGGGACGTTGAAGTGCAACTGGTTGAGCCTGCAGCAGATACACCAGTACCCCAGTAAAGTGCATTCTTATACAGTTTTCAATTTTCTAATACCTAGAAACTTATGTTGAACACCTGCAATGAACCTATAAGTTTCCTCTACTTGCTGCTCACCCAATAAACTCTTGTAGCTTTATCTGCATAGCCTCAGATTATGGCCCCTACTTTATTTTATACCCCCAGAAGCCATGGCCCCAGTTTGGTACCCCCACCCACACACATATATATATATATATATATATATATATATATATATATATATATATATATATATATATATATATATATATATATATATATATATATATATATATATATATATATATATATATATATATATATATATATATATATATATATATATATATATATATATATATATATATATATATATATATATATATATATATATATATATATATATATATATATATATATATATATATATATATATATATATATATATATATATATATATATATATATATATATATATATATATATATATATATATATAATGGCCCCAGTTTGGCAACCACACACACACACATACACACACACACACGCACCCACGCTCACCTGCACGCATGCACGCACGCACGCACGCACACACACTCACCCGCGCATGCACGCACGCATGCACGCACGCGCACGCCATCCCCCCCACACCCACACAGCTATATATAATGTATAGAGCATAAAGAAATCTTTAAGCCTACAGTTAGCACACTATGGTTATCAAAATAACCCTATATAGCCTATGCAGGCAACAATCAGAAAATGAAGAGTTAAATGTACCTGCTATTAAAGTAGATGGCCGTTGAGGTGTGGCATCTGGACTGTCACCTGCAGGAGCTTCAACCGAAGAAGCTGAATTGTTGCTTATGTCTGCCAGTGTGTCTCCTTGGTGTGCAGCAGAACTAGTGGCAATTGGTGTGTCCTGTTCACCTTGCTGTGGAGCAGAAGTACTGGTACTAGCAGTTGATGTGTATTGTTCTTGGTGTGCAGTACCACCATGTACGAGTAACTTGCTGCTGGATGGTGAATACTCTTCATCATCAGTTAACAGGAGTAAAACTTCATTTTTCACTTCTTCTAACACTTCATTGTCTTCTATGAGGCTTCCACAAGCCTCCAACACAAGGCGGGCCGATCTTGAGACAACACAAAGTTTATCCTTTGCTGCAATAGTTAGAAACATATTAACTTCATTTGACTCTTCATATAGCTACAGTACTAATAATTTGGAAGGTCACCTATGACTAGAAGTAGAATCTTGATATAAAGTCATTTTAAAGGTAAATTGTAGTAAAATAAACATGTAGACAATACTGATAAAGAGGTAATCATGGTTATTATACATTAAAAATTATGCTCTACAAGATGCACCTGCTTTTTCCAATTTAGACCTACTTGTATTAGTTCATGTTTCATTCACATTTGGAAAATAAATATTAGGGCTACTGTACAATCTCATACACCACAGCTTCTAATAAATTCTGTGAGAAAATCTGCAAATGTTTCAGGTTAAAAAAAAAAAAAATGAATAAATAAATTTAAAAAAAATAGAAACTTAGTATTGTTCGACATAATCATTAAATTAACGGAGGTACAAAGAATCGGTTCATAATTCTGAAAAAGGATCATGACAAAAAGACTAAATTCATGAATTCTGAGGTACCAGTAACAGGGTTCAAATGTGCAGTATCGTACTGCATATACAGCAATTTTGACTGCTTACCTTTTTGCAAAAGACTGTCTATATCTGTCTCACATGCAACCGTCTTCCTTGTTTTACGATTACTGCTCCATATTCGAAACACTGGCATGCTATAAATGTAACAAAGAGATAATAATACAGGTACTGAATATAAAGCAAAAATGAAGGGCTGCAATCATATAATGCTACACACTCTTTAAAAAAATGTGCTTACTAACATATAGGTAGATATCTTTTTTGTGACAAAATATTGTAGGATTAACCAACACATTGGCAACCATGCTTATCTTGTGTGTGTGTATATATGTATGTATGTATGTATGTATGTATGTATGTATATATATATATATATATATATATATATATATATATATATATATATATATATATATATATATATATATATATATATATATATATATATATATATGGAGTAGGTAGGAAGACACCTACCGAACGGGCGCAAGCCACTCCCGGTGAGGTATATATGGGAGGTGAGAAGGGAGCTGAAGCCCTCCAAAGACCCTTCCCATGTCCTCACTAACCGTTTCCCTATTGTCTCACCAACACCGGAGAGTAGTTCAGCATGCTCTCTAAAGACAGATCCTCTCTTTATCCACACCACACTACATTCACATAACATATACACCTTTTTCCAAAATTCAAAATTCAAAATGGCTCAATTAAGCAATGCCTCGGAGTCCCCGCCTGGGGACCACAAATTCCCCAGGAGGACTCCCTTCTGGCTGCCGAGCTGAGAGGTGTCTTGATAACTCCTCGAACCTCTTTCTTCTCAATTTCTGCAACATTCGCGGTCTTCGCTCTAATTTTCATTCTGTGGAACATCATCTCTCCTCCTCTAAACCTCACCTTCTCTTCCTTACCGAAACACAGGTTTCTGAGGCTACTGACAGCAATCTCTACTCTGTTCCTCCTACTATCTCTATCCTAAATTTCAATCCAAAGCTGGATGTTGCGCCTACGTGCGCAACGACATCACTGCTCTCGTGCCCACGACCTTGACTCTTCTGAATTTTCCACCATCTGGTTAAGACTTCACTGTCATTCTATTACTAAATACATCTGTGCTGTTTATCTCTCACCTAACTCTACCAACTATGTAAAATTCTTTGACTATTTGAATTCTAAAGTGGAGCACATCTTGACCCACTCTCCCTTCGCTGAAATCTCCATCCTAGGAGATTTCAATGTTCACCACCAGCTTTGGCTTTCATCCTCTTTCACTGACCATCCTGGTGAACAAGCCTACAACTTTGCTATCCTCAACGACCTAGAGCAGTTGGTCCAGCACCCTACACGTATTCCTGACCGTCTTGGAGATCGGCCCAACATTCTAGACCTCTTCCTTACCTCAAACCCTTCTGCTTATTCTGTCAAACTGTTCTCTCCGTTGGGCTCCTCCGATCACAATCTTATTTCTGCATCCTGTCCTATCGCTCCTGTACATCCTCTGGACCCACCGAAGAGGCGATGCTTCTGGCATTTTGCTTCAGCTCGGTGGGACGACCTGAGGATGTACTTTTCCGATTTCCCGTGGAATGATTATTGCTTCCAGGATAGAGACCCCTCTGTGTGTGCTCAGCGCATCACAGAGGTGATTGTCTCTACTCCTCACGCAAAAAAGCCTTGGTTTAATCACGCTTGTTCTCGTGCTGTCAATGATAGAGAGGTAGCTCACAAAAGATACCAGAGCCTTCAAACTAATGCTAATTATGAACTTTACATTTCTGCCCGAAATCGTGCCAAATCTATTCTCCGACTAACCAAAAATTCTTTCATTAATAGAAAATGTCAAAACCTTGCTTTCTCTAACTCTTACCGTGACATCTTGCATCTAGCCAAAACATCTCCTCCAACTTCACTTCTTCATCTTTCCTCCACTCCTCAGTCCTGACGGCAACACTGCCGTCTCATCTATCTCTAAGGCTGAACTCTTCTCTCAAACTTTTCTAAAACTCCACTCTGGACGATTCTGGGCATATTCCTCCTATTCATCCCCCTCTGACTCCTTTATGACTTTTATAAAGATTCTTCAAAATGATGTTTTCTATGACCTCTCTGGCCTCAATCCTCAGAAGGCTTATGGACCTGATGGAGTGCCTCCTATTGTCCTTAAAAACTGTGCCTCCGTGCTGTCACCCTGCCTGGTCAAACTCTTTCGCCTCTGCCTGTCAACATCTACCTTTCCTTCTTGCTGGAAGTATGCCTTCACACAGCCTGTACCTAAGAAGGGTGACCGCTCCAATCCCTCAAACTACCGTCCTATTGCTTTACTTTCTTGTCTATCTAAAGCTTTTGAATCAATCCTTAACCGTAAGATTCAAAAGCACCTTTCCACTTCTGACCTTCTATCTGATCGCCAGTATGGGTTCCGCAAGGGGCGTTCTACTGGTGATCTCCTAGCCTTCTTAACTGACTCTTGGTCATCCTCTCTTAGCCGTTTCGGTGAAACTTTTGCTATTGCGCTGGACATATCAAAAGCTTTTGATAGGGTCTGGCACAAATCTTTGCTTTCTAAACTACCCTCCTACGGTTTCTATCCTTCTCTCTGTACCTTTATCTCCAGTTTCCTTTCTGACCGTTCTATTTCTGCCGTGGTAGACGGTCACTGTTCTTCTACTAAATCTATTAACAGTGGTGTCCCACAGGGTTCTGTCCTATCTCCCACTCTTTTTCTGTTGTTCATTGATGATCTTCTTTCCAAAACGAACTGTCCTATCCATTCCTACGCCGATGATTCCACTCTGCATTATTCAACTTCTTTTAATAGAAGACCC
>NW_026111942.1:1862643-1912643 GCF_024679095.1 Eriocheir sinensis
CACACACACACACACACACACACACACACACACACACACACACACACACACACACACACACACACACACACACACACACACACACACACACACACACACACACACACACACACACACACACACACGCACACACATCTGGTTTTTAGAGATAAAATCGCGTAAAAAATGGTTCGATGACATCTCCATGTATCTGAGGCCACGCCTTCTGGTCTTCGGAAGCCTTAATGATTCAAGTCATTACAATAAACCTCATTAAGGACTGACCTGAGGAACACACACACACACACACACACACACACACACACACACACACACACACACACACACACATGTACAAACGAACACACAATGTCGAGGGTATTTATGGACGTCAAGCCAACAAGCACTTCACAGGCTCTCAAGGTGGTCTCGGGTCAAGAGGTCTCCTGTTCTTGTTTCCCGTAAACATGAGGACCCCTGTACACCCCTGTATCAAATGTTCATGGTGTAATAATTACTTCCCGTTGTCCGCACTCGTAGCTCATAGGGCGGCCTGCCTTCCAGAGGGCCTTGGGACTGGATCGAAAGATATATCTACTAGAAACAATGGTAAGTACTTAAATGTTTGCGTTACTTTATATGATTGTCATAAAAAACAGTAGCAGATGTGGATGACGGGAGGGAGGTAGAGAGCTGGGCAGCATGGGCAATATCGACTTTAGTCTTTCTATCTTTTTTCAGAAGAGACGTCGTCGACTAGCTCTGATCGATCAGATGTCGGTTTCTCTCAACCAGACCCCAGCGATATTGGAAGTTGTTCTCCACGGGCGGGTCTCAGCGACGAAGCCAGTCAAAACCAAAGGTAGGTCAAAACCTAATATCTTCTGAAATGCAATATTGTTAAAATGTGTTTTACAAGAGACACATTTTCCATATTGTATTTTAAGTGTCACAGTAAAATATGTGCGGGATATAGGGTTTAAAAAAATTTCATTTGTGTTTAGTATTACTTAAGGACTATCTCCGAAGAAGGCGGGTCTGGTAGGCTCAGCCATTGGCCCTCCTCTTCAACGATCGGTAGTGGAGGAAAACGAAAACAAGCGAATACAGGAACAAACGGTAAGTTTCTACGTTTTTTATTGCGCACACGTCTGTTCTAAGGAAAAAAATTGTAATTTCACTATTTCTCTCTAATATTATTTTACCTTTCATCAGAAACCTGCAGGAAAAAGCAAGCACGTCCTGAGGTATACACCCATCCAAACAGTTCTCCACAGCCAGGACCCAGCGGTTATAACCCGGGACGGCCGACAACAACACCCTCACCAACACCAGGTGAAATAAGCCAACATTTCAACGGGGCCTTAACAACGATCGACGTGCCCGTCCCACCAGCAGACAACGGCGACATTGCATCATATTTCAACAACAACACTGGCCGTCTTCGCGAGGCAGTAGAGTCTGTATTCCAAGGCTGCCAGCAGGTTAGACCTCCTTCTTTTAAAGTGTACGTTGACATGCATCTGCGCTTAGTCAGAGAAGACCCTGACGGTGGAGTTCAATATAGAGATATGTATATGAGAAGTCATATGCAGGTAATTAGCTATGGCGATATGGATTCATATGTACGTGAACTATCCGAATATTTTGTTAATCGGTTTGAACATGACATGTCGGACGAAGAGGGCAGTGGATTTACGTTAGATGAAATAGTTAGCGTAAAATTTTCCTTCTCTCTTATAATGCTGCACAATAGTATTGGAGTATGTGCCCTATCCTAAGGGTGTTCCAGGAAAACACAAGTTCTCAACCCTTCGGGACCCACGGACTGTGTTTTCCAAGTTCTAACAGCTTATCGCTATCTAAAGTCAAGAAATGTAGTTCCATCGGGCAGGCAATGGGAGAATGCTTGCTTGGCCTCTATTAATACGGGTAACATTCCAACCCCGGTATCCTGGGAAGACCTCGGTCGGCTTGAAAGATTAAACAACATAAGTATTCGCGTTTACTGTCTAGACAACGTTGAAGACAAAAAGGCGAACTAACTCTAGTCAGAAAGGGCTCAAAGATCAAGAAGGTGTTCATTGTCTGTTGTTGGGGAACAGACACCTAGCTCTTATCCAAGACTTTGACGCATACATGAACCTGTTTACCTGCCAACGTCGCGGGAAAAAATGTTTTGCGATATCTGCCTGTGCGCCTGTGAGAACAAGGCAACGCTTGCTGAACATGTGCTAATTTGCCCAACGATGATCACAAGACTAAGATTCCCACCCGCGGGTTCTACTGTGAAATTTATTAATCATGCTAAGGCATATGAGCCATCTTATTTAGCATTCTATGACTTTGAGAGTATTCTCGTACAGCCTTCTTCGAATGTGTCTGGATGTGTAAAGAGACATCACTTTGCCATAGCGTATGCTTACATTATAGTGAATAGAAACGGAGAAACAGTACAAAGCGGATCCTATTGTGGAAGTAATGCTGTAAACCATTTTATTCATACAATGCAGTGTGCCTGGAAAAAGTTGAAATTTTCTAAAGGCTACAATAAAATCAACATGACCGATGAAGATACGACACGTCACAATGAGCAAACTCACTGTCTTCTCTGCAAACAGGGTTTTTTAAAAGGTAAAGGAGTAAAACATCATGACCATGAAAATCAGGAAACAATTACATTGGAGCTTATTGTAATAGATGCAACCTCCAAATGAAAAATCACAAATTGCAGCTCACTCTCATTGCACATAATGCTAATTACGACATGTCGTTAATCCTGCGTGAATTAACGATACCTGACTTGAAAATCAAACTAAGACCAAAACGTTCAGTTCACAAATACCATGAAGTCATCATAAATGACTTGAGATTTATTGACTCGTATGCCTTTATGTCTGGTTCGCTCGCGGCTTTAGCGAACCAATTCATCAGTAATGGGAACGAACCCATATGCACACAACAGATGTTGAAAGATGTGCCAGCACCTGCGTTGCCATTATTGATCAAGGGAAAGCAGGTGTTTTGTTATGACTATATGGATTCGATGGAACGACTTTCTGAGACACGTCTTCCATCCCGCGAAGATTTTTCAATTCGCTTCAAGAAGCAGAACTTTCCGAAAGTGATTATAAACATGCTCAGAATGTTTGGAAAGTAGCTGGGTGTCAGAGCCTGAAGGACTATTTGTTGCTTTATGTAAAAGTGGATGTTGGTCTTCTATGTGATGTCTTCCTAGAGTGGAGAGGTATTTTGAAAACCCAGTGGAGGTTGGATATTGTAAATTATGTTAGCCTGCCAGGATTTGCCTATGACTCCTTTCTGCTAAAAACACAGCAGGAATTAGAGGTGCTTAGTAGCCCAGACATATATCATTGCATTCAAACAAATGTGCGTGGGGGCTACACAAGTGTTGTGCGTCGTTTTGTACGCGCCAATAACATCTACACGAACCCTCAGTTTAATCCAAAACATGATAGAAGCACTTTCCTTTCATATCTTGACTTCAACAGTCTTTATCCCACTGTAATGCAAGAGAAGTTGCCATGTGGGGATATGAAAACTAGATGAGACAGAAATGCAGTCGTTTTGAGCGGGGCTTGGTCAATCAAGCAACCGATGGCGATTTTGGATATCTCATTCTGTGCGATACTGAGACTGTCTCACGTGAAGTCGTTGAGAAAACGGATGACCTCCCACTGATCATCAGAAGACACAATATCACCAACAGAGATATATCGTCAGTCACACGCGAATGGTATGAAGAAGAAAACCGTCCAGCACCGTGTAAGAACATAAAACTGATTGGAACACATGCTGCTCAGGAGAAAATGCTATTTGCTCTGCCCTCCTTAAACTACTTATTCGACTAGGCCTGGTTGTTAAAAAGTGCATGCTATTTATACGTTTAAGCAAAAGCACTTTCTTGCGGACTTCATTCAGGATAACATAGAAGCCCGCAAAAGTGCTACTTGCCCTATCAAGAAAAATGCAATCAAGTGTATTTCAAACAGCATTTTTGGTCGATTCCTGATGAACGTGGCCAAATATAGTGAAGACATAGATATTGTCACCAACCGCGAAAAGTTTTGAAGCTGGCCTGAAGTCCTTACTTTAAACGCGTTGTACCTCTCAATGATGGTCATGTAGTTGTAACTCGCCATAAGAAATATTCACGGGTGAATCATCCAAACTACATTGGCTACTACATCCTAGAGCTGTCCAAGCTGCGACTATATGATTTCTATTACAATGTGTTGAAGGCTCATTACGGGATCGGGCGAAACTAGTGTATTGCGACACTGATTCCTTAATAACAGAAATTGAAACTCCTGATCTATTAACAGAGTACTCGCAGGAACCCTTCAAAAGCTATATAGACACAAGTAACTTTAGCCCCTCACATTCCTTGTACAGCACAGACAACAAAGGAAAGCTTGGATTTCTCAAGTCTGAAGTGGGGGAAAGAACCATCTCAGAATTTGTAGGTGTAAAACCAAAATGCTACTCCATCCTCTTGGCAGACGGTGACCGGTTGAGTTCAGCTAAGGGCGTTCCAAAGTTCATAAAGAAGAAAATTGCTCATCAGCGATACAAAGACGCCCTATTCCAGAAGCAAACATTTACCTTTGACTATCAGGGATTCACAGTGCGCAATGGACGAATGAGTACAGTAAAATATCCCAAGAGAGGGATATCTGTAGTTGAGGACAAAAGATACTACATTAGCACCTTGGAGTCGCGATCTTACGGTCATCCCGATAATTCTATAGGGATAGAGGAGGAAGAGCAGGAGGAGGTAGCCCAGATCATGACACTGTCAAACGAAGAAAATTTGGAGGAAGGCGATGAAAGAGGCATAACAGAAGCGAGACTAGCCGAGGTAATGGGTGGGCAAGAGATCGGTGAAATGGGAGAGCTAGAAGAAGAAACCTATGAATTGTGGGGAGAACGGGATGTGCTGGTCGAGCAATATTTTCCCTTGATAAAACGGGTAGAGGCGGATGATGACATGTTAATGCAAGCCGCGGAACAGGAAGAAATAAATCAAATGCTCTCATCATCCCCCCTTGAATATATGCTAGTAGATGCAGACTTTTCAGAATAAATTGTAGTTGTTTATAAGATAGGGACTGGTGTGAATGTTGTATATACTGTTTATAGTGTAAGAATTTGCCTGCTATTTTTATGTTAAATATAAAATATATGTAAATATATTCTGTATATAGGACTAATGTTGGAGCCTTTGATATTATAAAATTGCACATGATGAATCTGGAATCATAATTTGACCAAATTCCAATAAACATTGAGTTTGTTTGACTTGTTTATATGACCTTTATCAAAAACGGATGAAAAACACACAATAATTGTCTTAAAATTTATTCGATTTGTGGAAACATGAATAAAACGCTTTTATGTTTCGATCCGGCTCATGCATAAAAGACTGCCCGCCAAATCAGGCGGGCGGCGGCGGCGGCGGCGGCGGCGGTAGCGAGGTGCGGCGGCAAGATGCGACAGGATTGCTCAGGGCCTGGGACGGGCAGGGCAGGGCAGGGCGGGGGCTGCACGGGGTAGTGGCGGTGACGGGTGAGGACCTGTGAGTGGAGCCAGACCTCTGATTTAAGCATGGTATACAACCACCCCACCCCCCGATAAAGGAACTAGAAAATTACTTATGCTTCATGGAATGTAATACAATTCATTATGAACAACTCAATAAGTCAATACTTACTTTTTATGAACACGTGTTAAATGTTTGATGACATACGGGCATTATAAACTTGCTGTAAGCGAATCGCATCACGTGTTCATCATTCCTCGAATATTCGGTCTTGGAAAACTCCATACATATTTTTTCAAGAGTTTCTCTTACACCCAAGTGCGAAACATTGTAGGCAAAGTACATGGCATAAGCCCCGCACACATCGCTTCGCGTGCTTTGAAGTCGAAATGCATTTTTATACATACTGAGCCCGGGGTAATCAATATATTTGAAATGATCAGAGTATAATTTTGGATCGAGAGCATAACTATCTAGGAACACTGCCATGCCCGGTTCATAGTAGAGACAAATCCAGTGTCCCATTTCTCGTTTAGAATAACTTGGTAGCGTATTGACGATGCACACTATAGGTTTTCTATATCGAGGTATAGAGTTTACCTCGTCTGCCAATAACACGCCTAAAAACAAGGCTTGCTTTCCTATGTGCCCCTCAATCCTCTTTCAATCTCCATGTTGTTCATCGCACAGCCGCTTCAAGCGCGCACATCACACTGCAGCCGTCTTTCAGAATTAACTGTTATTATACCCACTGTTTCGCCAAACAGTATCAACAGACGGTTCTCGTTTTCTCCCTTGCTTAGATTCAAGCTAAGTCTAAGCCCCCCATTCATTTCAACGGGCAAATTATCATTCAAGTTTTCAGCACGCAAATCAAATGTGCAAATCATTGCCCCCTTGCCGAAAATATCCTTTCCGATTAAATGGTCTTTGTGAAAACCAAGTGCATCCAAAGTACGATGGTAGAGCTCAGCATAGTCATGAGGAATTTACTAGGAATATTATACATGGTTCTACCATTAACACTTAAGCTTATTTGACTTATATCGCCATGGCTCAAATACAATGGATTTAGCGTATAGTCGCCAGAATGAGCTTCCATGCTCGTTATAATAAGCGAGAGTTTTTCCGGAATAACATCACCCCACGGTTGATCATACGTTCCTGAGGTTTGGTCTTTGGCTAGCACATAGGTTTTCAAGAGGGTTTTGGTAAATGTCGATTTCAAAAGATTCCTGTGGCGAGAGACGCGTTCAAAGCATGAAGTGCATTAGGATAAGGAAACAGTCGCGTATAAAGCAGCTTGGCTGAATCTATATGCAGACGAATGTTATCGCCAGTTGGAGAATTTAGCAGCCATGCATTACTAGATAGTTCCATTCTGAGTCTAATCGAAATACCATCGAGCAAGTAACTGTCTAAAGAACTTATATCCAGAAGAAGCGGGGTACAGAGTTGTATACCGTGAGTCTTAACCCGCTTCATAATGGTCTTGTGTTGCGCGCTGGCATTGTCAAAGTATTCTGCTGTTACTTTGGAAATAAAACCGTTCTCTGGGATGGTAATATTAGCATTGGCTCCAATTGTATTCAATTTGTTGGGCGACAAAGTATTCAGCATTTTAACGTATGACGTGTACCCGTAAAGTACATTATTGTCAACAGCTACATCTCCCAAAAACATTGCACTGATTTGAATAGGCTGTGCGCGGTATTATTTGCAAATTCAACGTGTTGAACGTCTTCGAGAGGAGTAGTATTGTCTGGCTTAGTTAAGCGTAAAGAGGTGTGCAACACCAATTTCCCCAAATCAATAAAACTGCCAAGTGTTCCAGGAATGAGAAATTCTATATATCTATCGGATAATTTCATATTGAATCCGAGGTTAGTAGGTAAAACATCAGCATCATAACGGGAGGCAATCGTTGTTTCCAATAATCTCATTTTGTTAGGGCGGGAAACAATTCACTGACACCGGCGGCATATTGCCCCAGGGGAGAACGCGGGTTCCCGACACCAACCGCGCTGGTGATGCTCGCCATACTGCTCTTAGTTCAACAATGATTACAACTCGGTAAAGATGTCCTTTTATAACACCTTTCCTCCCGACTCGCTTGACTTTCTTTTCCCGCTTCCTCTAGTCAATTTCATTGCAGCTTGCTTTAAGGAATTAATTCCATGCTTTTTATAGAGCTTCAAGTTGCTTCCCTGTGAAATATCATCTAGAACGTTGTTTCCAAATGTTCGAGCTGAAGGCACAATGACATTTTCACTAGGAAAGGGAAAGCTCTTTAGCGAGTCCAGCTAAAACCGAGAATAAACCCCCGCCTCTGTGATAGCTTGGTTCATAAGAAAGTGTGACTATATCATCAATACCACTCCCTCGGGATGATATCTGTTTGCCATTCGAAAACAGGGTATGATATTCTGCTACGGAAGGAGGGATGAATGTAACCCGCATGGCGGCGGCGAGGAGACTGTCTTTTCAAATGGACAACATTCCTATTAATACAGCAAAATGTACTCAAAGATTCAACGCGATCGGATATGAAGTAAACATGTAACAGGGTATCCTTCTTCGAAATGCATAGGACGACCTTTTTGATCTGTGAGTTTAATAGAAATCGAATCAATTACTTTGGATTTAAGGGACTTATATATAGTTGGATGCACGCCTTTTGTTAGACCTCCAGAGAGCGAAAAGGCATCAAGAATATTTACATTTTTCCCTGCATACCTAGAGGGATTGACAAGGTCAGTGTAAATGAGAACACACTGTACGTCACCATTTCTCAACAGAGGGGCACGACCATGTAGCGGAACAAGAACGGGGTTTTTTTGTTTTTCATGTGTACCCAAGGAAGAAAACACAACATAACCTAAGTTGGGGACAAAACCGAGAACCTGGGCCAGTCGCGCATCAAAGGAAACCTTAATAAATACAACTTGTGGATGATAACCATTGTAGCAGAACAAAGTTAAATGATCATTTGCGGAGCTAAATGCAAGAACCTCTCTAGAATACGCTAGTAAATGGTAGTTGTATCCATCGACCATCTCCTTTATCAATGTCGTTATTATACCGTTAACACACATCAGCAAATACCCAGTGGCATTATACAAGATATTATCATTAATAGCCTTTGACAGTGTGCGTCTTTCAATAGCTTCTGAATCTGGCGTTGGTCTTATACCACATTCAAGGTGTATACTACACTCTGGTTCACCTGGTTTAACAATGTAATACCGACGGGGAAGCAACACGTTCAGTAGACCGACTTCATATTCCACGTCCTTGTCTAATGTTAGAGTTTGTATATTATTAGTAAAGCTAGTGCTGGAATTGGGGTAAACTTTCCCATCCGCAATGCTGGTAACATATATATGATGTGACTCCATTTAGAGCAAGCAAGACACTAGCAAAAATATTATAATTATTTCATTATATAGAGGTAGACATGACGAGATGCCAATTACATATTGAAGGTAAATCATACTAAACATCATTACATTGTTATTTATTGACATATTTTACATTTAGTGATGTACATAATTATTGGGAAATTGTCTGGAGCTATAGTTATTCAGGATCCACGTCGACTACAGCACCGTCCCGTTTTCTTTTCCATTCGTCAGCCACAGCATCGTCCTCTGTATCCACCAGTTTCCTCTTCCTGTTTCGCTGGGAGACACAGATAGAGTTAATTTTGTTTCAGGCTCATCGCAGGTCCACCATCTGTCCAGGATGACGCACGATATATTATGCAGTTGGAGTTCAGCCGCAGCCTCTTGGAGATGCGGTTGGTAGTCAGCTTTCCACAACACGTAAAGAATTCCAGCGCTTGCAATATTGTAGGGAAGACGACACTTGTAATGTTGCTTTTAATCACCCATTCTACCAGTTTTGTGATGGACTCTTTAAACCAGCGGAGGCGGTTATCATAACTGTCTTCCTTTACCCCACGAATGAAATTTTGATCTCTCGACGTCTGAAGATATCCTTGGTTTATAGGGTTATTTTCCAGTTCGCGGCCAGGAGCATACTGGGTTAGGATACACGCCACATAAGGAGATTTTCACTCGGAGGATAGCGAATATGCAGACTACCGGGAATACCACGATCTTCCCAGCGACACCTGTTCAGTTGATAGATCGGGCTTCTTTCGCGGTAGAGATTACTGTGCGGGTATAATCCATGTAGGCGTCCAGTAAACCCCCTCTTTTCGTAGCAGGAACTGCAGTTGAGGGAAGAAACGATGATGGTCTTGTTGTTGCGGTAGATGTCATCGCCAGGAGAACCGTCTTTGTAGTTGAACACGTAGGCGTCCGACATGGTGTCCTCTGGTATACTGGTGAGTGATGAATAGTACCGCTTCAGCTGATGGCGAGGACGAGTAGCGAACCATCGTCCCATCTGCTCTCTTATAAGCCCGCTCGGGGCACCACCGTGTCCGAGCGTGTTCGTCCTCGCCTCCGGCATTTCTCTCTCCATGACGTCGCCGCCCCCTCTGTATAAGTCGCGCGTCCAACGCGGTTCAGTATCTACAACGTCCATGATTCTGTTTCTTTCTTGAATCACAATGTAGGACTGCACTAGCACATTGGAAAAGCGGATTTAATATGGGTCCCATCTGTAAGTTGCCAACGATGGTTGTTTGGTGAAACCAGATCCCTGAATCTTTTGCCGCACGCGCGTATTTTTATTTCGCTAGGTAATACACCCGTGGCGTCAATGATGTGTTTTATATCAGCAATGTCAGCAATCGTTGGTTTTGACTTGCATTAGAGAGTAAATTCAACATGTACAGGATATTGGAGGATCGAACAGAAGACAATAGGTTGCCTCGGCTATCCCATTTTACGATGGGATTGTCTTTTATTCGTTCTAGCATCATATTGACGTATGGCACGTCGATACTTTTAACATACAGAGGTATTAAATTACTTATTTCAGGATTGGAGGATATCTTGTTCTCCCTAATCCCTGTGACTCTAAGTTCCACGGGTGGTAGTTTTGTGGTTTTGTATACACCAGATCGCGATATTTTCTTTTTTTTGTAGCTTTTCTTTCTTACAGAGCGAGACGACGGGTTCAATCTTGTAGGAGTGCTTGGTCTTGCACCATGGGAGGACACGACAGGACCGCTGCTGCTTGCTGGCACATGTTCAGAGACCGGCATATGATCGGGATGGGTCGACTGCGGGTTGAAACACGATTGGCCGTTGACCCCCGGACTCGTGGAGTTGGCGCATTTAGGCTTAATACCCGTTAAAACACGCTCAGCGGTAGACTCAGGAACAAGATAATACGTGCGCATTATCCAAATAATTTTCCGATCAAGGAAGCGGCAATAGGTAGTATAGCAGCTAATATATTACCGCACAGTCTAGATGTCAATATAAGTCTTTTCTTATGGAGAGGAGTTTTCTTTCTAGCTATGGCACGTATGTCTTCCCGATAGTTACGTAATTTCTTGATAACTTTGCTATTGAGGGTGAGGTGCTTCTTTAACAAATTGGAAAATATTTCAGATATACAGTTCAATTGTTCTCGAGCTGCTTGCTTAATAGCACGGTTTCTATCTTTTACTTTTAATTTCTTCAAAAGTAAGACAAAGTTTTTGTGTGCACTGAGGAGTGGTGTCTTTTACGCATTTTCTACAATATCATTAGCGTCAATCCAGCTGTTGAATGAAGCAGGGTATCCCAACCACGATACAAAATACTGCTTTTTCCTTTATTTTTCGTGAACGCAGTATTTTAATATCGTATGTCTCAGGCAGAGCGCTTAAGACGAGCTCTGGCGCGTAGAATATCCCTGTATTGGTTCTCCAGACAAATCTTCTAAGAGATAAGTTCTTGGGCGATTCTTGTGTTTAATTGATTTTATGCGAAAGAGCTCGTGAGTATTTTGCTGCGTGTATCCTTTATGGAATACAGAGGAACGAGCACTTCCAACAAGGCGAACTATTTCCCCAACTGCCAGTCGAGAAGTGATGGAAGACGCTGGTTGCTTCGGGTTTTATACATTGCGTGGAATTGCCGTTTGATTGCAGATGGGTTTTTAAGTTATGAATATCAATGGGAGTTTGTTTGTTCTTCAGTCCAGAATGGGGCGAGCGGTTGTAGGCACTGACCATGTTTTGCAGCTGATCAATATATCTTGAAGAATTTTGAGACGTGATGAACTTGTAGATGCGTGCTTTAAGTGTACGAATGGCCCGCTCTGCCAAGGCTGCTTTGATCTCACTTGAGTACACACTGTATAGCTTAATGCCCCGGGAACATAAATAGTTTCTTACTTTTCGATTCCAGAATTCTGTGCCCAAGTCGGTGTTTAATCTTCGTAAGCCTTCAGAATCTTTATTTTCCACCACTTGTTTAAAGGCCACGAGCATAGTATTTGCGTCTTTATTCCGACACGGGACAACTTGCATATACCTAGAAAACACGTCTATGCATACTAACAAGTAGCCTATGTTATTATTTTCCTTTCTTATATGTCTCACGTCTGCTAAATCGGCAGCCATGATTACTTTGGGTTTTGAGGCTATTATCTTTTGCCGGGGAAATTTTTTAGTCTGTAGCTTATGCAATGTATATGTTTTATTGCTTCTCAAAAAGTTGAATACGTCATCACGTGTTATTGCCGGATTTATACTTTTTGCTTTCTCCCATAATTTCGCCTGAGAGCTTAAATCATAGGGTTCGTTATGTTGGGAGTATAGAGCGTGTAAGAGTTCCTTCTTCCTGGAGTTCACCATTGGAATACGCGTTCTCCAACAATGTTTGAGCGAAACCGTAGGGACTCAGGAGTATTTATACCCAAATCAACAAGAAGATATCCATAAGGACGTGAATATACAGCATATTTATATATATCTACAAACTGGTTTGCCTTCTCTTTCCCGAATATTTGTCTGCCCAGAGTGTGAATTTGAGATAAATCGCGCTGTCTTAACAAGAGGAAATGAGAACAGTTCAGGCTAATATTCCTTGCATGCTTTCCACCCATATATAGATTTTGAGTGATAAATATGCATGAAATATTGTTGTGCCGTCCGCGAGTAAAAGCATCAACCACAATTTTGTTCCTTACAGCATCAATGAAAATATCGTCAAGTACATACAATGTCCCTCTCCGATCAAACGTATCCTCGTTGGCAATTGGATCAATTATTTCAGACGACACTATAACTTTAGGTCCTATTTCTTTATTTCTTTGAAGAGGATGAGACGTTAAGCCACATATGACAATTTTTTTGAACTTTTCATGATACTTCAGAATAAGCTGCTGTACAAGTTCCGATTTTCCAGAGTTGCTATATCCTGCAACTATTATGCGCGCAGGATATTGGAAAATATCGAGAAGGTTCTCTGAATATGTCTCAGTCATAGCGGAAACTCTATTAATGATGGTAATTATTAAAGTATGATGCTTATATAGCACAGAATATGTGTGTGTGTGTGTGTGTGTTGTGTGTGTGTATACAAGAACAACAACAACAACAACAACAATAGCAATTACCCTCACTTTGTGCATGCCCCCACTTCCGTCACCCCCTGCTGACGGCCCTCTGACCGTCTTACCCCCACTCCTGTCACCCCCTGCTGACCACCCTTTCTTCCGTCACCTCCTCGCTGACTGACCTACTCCTGCTCCTGTCACCCCCTGCTTCCGTACGCTAGCCTGAGGGGGGTGTTAGGCATGTGAAAGAGTGAAAACAAATTTTTTTTTGGGGGTGAAAGGTAAAATAGATGTGGGTAGGGGGTCTAGATACCCCTCTTCCGTAACCCCTGCAAATTACCCCACTCCTGTAACCCCTGCTCACCCCCAACCCCCACTTCCAGTCCCCCTGCACTCCCACTCCTGTAACCCCTGCTCACCCCCCAACCCCACTTCCAGTCCCCTGCTGAGGCAACCCCCACTTCCACATTTATATATATATATATATATATATATATATATATATATATATATATATATATATATATATATATATATATATATATATATATATATATATATATATATATATATATATATATATATATATATATATATATATATATATATATATATATATATATATATATATATATATATATATATATATATATATATATATGAATATATAATGCACATCACAGCAAGGCACAGCATTCAAACTCAGCTTTTATATTTTTATGTTGTGTCAGCTTTGAAACATAAATACATAATGGGATCAATATTAGAGTGGCCAGCTTGCACTGAATACTGAAACACTAATAGCCCCATCACCTACTCCAATACAACTGCTTTAAATTATACATGTTCAACAAAATGACAGTATCTGTTTGTTACATACATTTCATTATTTACATAATGAACAGGTAGAGGCCAATTATTCACTATACTGCAATAGCTCAAAACTCTTAGCCTTCCAGTTGGTGTCACTACATATGAATTGTAATGGTCATCATAGCCACAATTTGATAGCTTGTCAACTACAAAGAATTTCATCTGATCATACACTAAGTTATGGCACAAGACCAAAGACTGGAACCAGATTTTCCCAACTCAGTAGTAATGCTACTCCAGGTTTATATGTATGACCCTTGATACTCACTGCTGGTGACATGTAAGCCAAAAGAGGCTCAACTACTTCCAAATTGTGTTCTAGGAATAAGCTTATACATTGTCCCTTGATATCTGGGAATTTTACTGCAATGTCTACTTCAGTACCTTCTTTAACTATATCCCCAGCATAGAGGAAATTCTCATTGCCAACTTCCAAAAGAGGATTAGAGCAAAGCATTCTGTAACACATATATTTCTGGTGGTACTCTGACATGGACTTTGATATATTTTTGAAACAATGCCACTTCTTTTGTTTAAAAAAACCATGCTTCCCTTCAAACCGAAGGCACCACTGATTCCTACCTGGGCCAAATCTCTTAATTTGCTCAGGTATATGAAGGCAGTAATGAAATTTAGGAGTAATTGTCTCAGATGGAAAAATTTCTTGAAATTTGTAATGGTGACTGCTAATCAGCTGGTCTAGCTGTCCGACAGTGTTTAGATCAGCAAGTGGTGACGTAGCTAGCATTGTTATTTGTGAAAGCCGTACAAAATTCTTCCACATCTCATCATCTCTCTTTACTTTATGTCCAATTAAGAATGGTAAAGCATAACACAGGGTCAAGATTGATGCTGAAGTTTGCTTTATTTTCTTATCAGTAGCTAGTTGCTTCTGGTCTATTTTCTCAGGTTTATGACTTGAATCTAGGTATGAAAATGCAAAGTTTTCCATCTGAGCATTCAGATAGGCCAAGCTGAAATAATTCTTGCAATACACAAAACTATACAGCATTAATGCCATTTCATAAGGGACAATGCCTTCTGTTAACACATGCATTGGGTCATGGACAAGGCATTGACTTAATGGAAAATCTTTTATATTACTTAGAGCACTAGCTTCTTTAATTCCACATTTTACTCCAATACTCCATGGATGCCTTACTCAAAGTCTTCAAAGCAGCTGTTCTCTCACTATGTTCTACAAACTGGCGTTCCTCACATTCTACATGGCTAAATTTTCTCTTCAAGTCAACTTTAGTGACTTCACAAGTTCTGCAAGGCTTGACAGCAAAAGCAACTCCTTCTTTGAAACCTCCCAGCCATTGTGCAGCAAGAGTATCACATGGAACCATTACCAAAGCCCCATATACAGTTTGCTTAGAACCATTTATTTCTATTTCTATTCCATTTTGCTGCATGTCATTCAAAGTATTTAAAAAATCCTGAAGAAGAGTCTTAACTCCAAATTTTCTAATATCCCTGCTTTTGGCTATAGCTACGAGCTGAATAGATGACAGCTTTGATCGAAATTGAGGTGGAATATTTGCTAAGCTGTAGTAAAACATGGAGAGCTTGTGCTTTTTTACATGAGTGCCAAGAGGATTCACTATCTCCATGTCATCATGATTTAATATTATTTGCAATGCATTTACATTCTGCTGAAATACTGTATGCTCCCTAATAAATGTTCCATCACATATATCATGCATCATATCATTTTGTGAGTAATGGGATGTTTGCACTGCTCTTAATACCTCTGGCAATTGTAAGAGAGCCTGAATGCTCTCCTTGAATGGTACATAATATCCAAGCTTCTTTATTTCTCTTGTTTCTCCATTGACTGTTTTACTTTCACTCCCAACTAAAACTTCTTCAGGTGATATCAACTTGCAGTGAGTTTGGTAATATTTATGTCTATTATGGTCTGTACTTATATTGCTGAAATCAACATGTTTAATAGACTCCAAAACCTCACTTCCCAATTTTATTCCAGAAGTAGTGACTACCTTATTAACTGCTTGGGTCACATAATGAGACACTAATAGTGATGTGTGTGCAATGATATCATTAACAGCACTCTTTGGAATTCTGTGTTGTGTTTCTAATTTCAATGCATATTCAGCATTCTTTAAAAATGCAAAATTTTCAAAGAGAGTATTTGTTTCATCACTGGGTATATCAAGAACATCTCCAATAACAGATTCTTCACCACCAGTAGCTGCCATATGTTCATCACTGATGCTACCAACTTCTTTGTGGCATCGCCAATTGTGTTGCTTAAAAGCTTTCCAACTTTTAGTAGTGTAAGCACATGTGCCAAGGTTACATGATATTAAGAAATTAGGACTATTTTGTGCACTCTAAGTATATGATGAATATATCTACTGACTTTGAAGTAGAGAAAGGGCACATAGAGCAATTATGCATAACAGCACTCATGATTAAAAGGTTATTTTTTCCTCAGCAGTATGCATCAATTATGTACCATACCAGTAGCTACACCACATGAATGAAAATTAGAGGTCATTCATTACTTCAACTTAGCACGGATGACATTTATGGGCTGAGTTACTGAATTTCTGTATGGAAGGCTATGGCCAATCTCATGCACCAGTTAACTATGACTTCATCTGATCATTTACCCCAGCCAATGGAGATAAGAGGGGGAAGAGAAACTCAACAACAAAAAGTTAGGGTAACCAGTACACCTGTCAGTAAGCATGTTTGTGTGTGTGTGCAACATATATGTTACAACAACTCCAAAATGTAATAGCTTTACAGTACATACCTTTATACTATTACTCTTTATACACACCTTGCAGCTACCAGTGTTTGAATTACATGGAAACAGAATTGGATCGTCCTGGGTCACCTCCTCACAGCTACACTTGGACTGGTATCCAGCAGCTGGTATCGGTGTGGCCTTTCGAATAGTGCTTTCCCATACACACACCTGTAACAGCAAGAAACAAAGTAGGGATTTGGAGACATTAACTCGTAAAGCGTCAGAGATGTATGATGTACACTAGAAAACTTCTGCCGTTTTCCTGATAAGTTGCACCATCAAAATATGTTCAAATACTGTTCTCATACATTGCAAGCATTGCATGTGCTAACATTGATGTTGTCCTATTTGCATTATTTATGTTTACCTCTCTAGTGTTTTTTTGCTATGTTGTTTAATGCTTGTGAAACACCATCATATGTGAATTGTGACATGCATGTTGCTTTCTTGTATGTAATACAAGTACATGTGATGAAGAAAATGTCTCTGAGTGATGTTTTTGACAATTCGAATCAAGTTTGTTGTGCTTTTGTGTTGGTATTTACTAGATGCCGTTATGGCTCTGAAATATGGTTTATTGAGAATTATGACATGCATGTCGCTATTTTGTAATCAAACTAGTAAAAACAAGTAGATACATATAATGGAGTGGAGGTATATGAGTTGACTTTTATGCCTTTTAAAGAATAACTGCTGATTTTTCCACCATTTGCGGAATATTTTGTGGTTCTAAAAATACCCCTTCCAGGCACTTCTGGGAGCAATGACTGTCATTTCCGTTAATTTCACATCACTTTGGATAAATTTAGCCAAAACAACAACAATAATGAAAAAGTAGTAGTAGTAGTAGTAGTAGTAGTACGTAGTAGTAATCAAAAAAGAAGAAAAAGTAGTAGTAGTAGTAGTAGTAGTTGTAGTTATGATGATGAAGAAGAAGAAGAAGAAGAAGAAGAAGAAGAAGAAGAAGAAGAAGAAGAATATATGAGTATCATTATTATTATTATTATTGATAACATTATTAGTTCTATTATTCTCAAGTTGTTGTTATTATTATTATTATTATTATTATTATTATTATTATTATTATTATTACTGCTAGTAATAGCAGAGATATAGTGGTTGTTGTAGTGGGAGAAATAGTAATAGTTCTAGTAATAAATAGTAATGATAGGTGCAGAATTAATAATAATAATAATAATAATAATAATAATAATAATAATAATAATAATAATAATAATAATAATAATAATAATAATAATAATAATAATAAATAATAATAATAATAATAACAATATCATAATATTATCATAATATATCATAATTACCTATTAGAGGTTTTTACTGTTATTCTTGTAATCATCATTATTAGCAATCCTCAGGGTAAATATTTTACAACTTCACCAGTCTTTAGATGGCTTTCCTATCTTTTTTAAATGATAAAGGTATTCATACTGAGTAATTTAAACCCCATATATATCCACTGCAAATTAATGGTTACAGAGATATAAGGACTGATAGGTTAAGTTAATTTACCCTTATAATAGCTAACCGAGGGCTCACATGGGGATAAAACCACCCTGTTAGGCTTGGTTAAAATAGGCTTGATCAGTTCTGTTCAATATCGAAATAGTTACAGCTGAATAGAAAGCAAAAAAGCTTGATTTAAGCATCTAGGGAGGCGGTGGCCGAGTGGATAGGGTGAGTGTGGGTGGGACTGATGTCGACGCATGGGTTCGAATCCCCACCAGTGCTACCTTAAAACTTTGTGTCATTTGCCGAGTGGCTTAAAATCACCTACATGTCACCCTGACACCCAAGTTCTAGTTGCATCTGTATCTATAAAATTCACTGTATGTCTGTCTGTGTGTGTTTGTTTGTTTGTTTGTTTGTATGTTGATTTTTTCATCACTGACACACCGTCAGAGCCAGCTCAACCAAACTTGGCATGCAGATACTTGGGCACCTCTGGATTGTCCTCGGGGGGTCTAAATTTGAGTACCCCCTTCGGTTACCACGTTACAGGACGTGCCATGTGAAGAGAAACTTTAATGAAAACATACTTTCCCTCATAGCGACTTAATGGTTGGTCGGATCCCATTTTGAGGCATACTTCCTTTGCGGAAGAAAGAGATCTACAACTTTGCTCTCTATGAAAATTTCTGTATCTGTGACGCAAATGGTGTTTTTTATGCACTTTTATGTTATTTTTGGGCACTTTCATGTTACGGTTGAATTACTTTGCCTCATAGCGACTTAATGGTTCCACTAATGCACCTTTCCTTATAATCATTCTTTCTATAAACAATGCCTGTACAACTTTGCTCTCAATAGAAAATTCTGTATCTGTGACACAAAATGCGCTATTCGGTATTTTTAAGTTACCGCTTAGGGTACCGTTAACTTATAAAAAGCGGAAAAACGCAATTTGTTACTTTTTTTATTGATAGCGAAGTTATAGAGCTATTTTCTCGAAACAGAATGGTTATTATAAAAAGTGCATCTCGGGAACTGTTAAATCTCTGTGATCCAAAGTATTTAAATGGTACCATGAACGTGGCCAAAAATAACACAAAAGTGATGTAACGGTTCTCTCTCTCTCGCTCTCTCTCTCCCTCAACAGAAAAAGACACACACACACACACACACACACACACACACACACACAGAGAGAGAGAGAGAGAGAGAGAGAGAGAGAGAGAGAGAGAGAGAGAGAGAGAGAGAGAGAGAGAGAGAGAGAGAGAGAGAGAGAGAGAGAGAGAGAAAACAACCCGGGCAACGCCGGGTAACTCAGCTAGTATGCAATAAAGATGAGCTTTGGGGTGTATAGCATGGGCCTTTCAGGTGCCACTATAAACCCTCGCCCGCACACCAACGGGCCTGCCTCTGACCAACATCCAAGTGGCAGACACGCCTACGGTGCATAAGGGCTAGGATGTAAAAAAAAAAAAAAAAAAACGCGACCCGTCCCTGACCCATGACGGCCATTGTGAGACGCAGAGACCGGTGAAGTTGTAAAAACTTACCATGCTCAGCGGCAAAGGCTACAATAAGCCGATAAAATACTCCAACACAGAAAACTAACAACGGATTGACGAACCAAGTCTCTCTCTCTCTCATAACCTCTTGTTATTAATGTAACTAACTTACTTGTAATAGTGCGATATTCATTATCAGTTGACAGGCAGGGATGGCCAGGTAGAAAACTTTGTAAATTTTAAAACTCCACCACTGTCATCAGTCTCCGCGTTTTAAGATGGCCGTTCCTGGATCAAGATTTTCTTTCTTTTCCGCTAAAACTCTTACCATAGTTAACAGAACTAATCGAACCTATTAAAACCTAACCTAACAGGGTGGTTTCATCCCCATGCGAGCCTGCGGTTTGCTATTATAAGGGGATATTAACCTATCAATCCCTACCTAGTCACAGTGCAGGAATATTCACAACCTCAAGAACACTCACACGTACCTTGACCTGTTGTTGTTTTTCTTCGAGGCTATCGCTGGTGGGACACTTGGCCAGTGTTCTTCAAAAAGTGTGGAAGTAATTGAAACAACCGCGTGCGTCCCTCCGGCCTCCACCGTTGAACTGCGTATACAACTACAAGACTCCGACGCGTATCTCATGAGCGTGTTCGTTTTCGTGTCGATGCGTAACGACAGTTGCTTTCATTAAACTAAATATATAACCATTCACCGTTTCAGTAACCATGTGACTGCTTTTGTAATTAGCAAGTCATTTTGATATTAAGAACTAGACAATTATTTTACAAGAAGCGTGGATAAGTATTTCCAGAGCTGGGCGCGTTACTGGATTTGGGGTAGTCCGCTACCGCTCCTCCGCACTTCGGACGCAGGTAGTCCGCACCTGTACTTCCGCGCCTAAAAAATTTTCGCTCGGTCCGCTACCGGACCTCCGCACCTCCGCTACTGTACGCAAAACTATTAAAGCGCGCCTGAAAAAACTAGTCCGCACCTCAAAAATAAAACAAAATAGTACAAGGCAATAATACATCAAGCTTCATATATATATATATATATATATATATATAGAGAGAGAGAGAGAGAGAGAGAGAGAGAGAGAGAGAGAGAGAGAGAGAGAGAGAGAGAGAGAGAGAGAGAGAGAGAGAGAGAAATATATATTTACCTTCAAATGGGGTGGGCCTCTCAAGCGCGAGTATGGAATGTTCTATGCGGTAACGGCTTATTCCTCCCTAATTTACATTTTCCCATTCTTAATTAAATTCTGGCATTACACTGGAAGGGGTCCAGCTGTCACGTCAGACAAGGAAATGTCTGACGTCGCCAGCGGCGTAGGGGTTCTGGAGGCTGACGGTGCAGGCGTGCTGGTTCTGTAGCTCACGCTATTGACGCTACTATCCCCTGACACACTCCTGCTCCTGTCGCTATCACCTCTTTTCACGTATCTGTCCATGTTTATTTGTAAACACTAAACACTAAACAATCGCAGTGAATCACTAAATGTCAAAACATTCTGAAAAGAAAAAGAAAATTGACACAGTGATCAGCTGGTAGCACACAGCCCGCCAAAACGCGCGAAAGTAATGCCGCGGACTGTTTGTCGTCTTCGTTTTTTTATCTTTGAAAATCTCAGGTGCGGAAGTCTGGACCCAAAATTTTGCCTGTCCGCACCTGTTACTTCCGCACTTTTGAAAACGTTCCGCACTTCCGGGCTTCCGCACCTCGTTTGGCGGTCCGCAGGTGCGGAGGAGCGGAGGTCCGGACCGAGGTGCGGAAGTGCCCAGGTATGAGTATTTCACAAAAAACATTCATGTTGGGATGGAGTTCGAACGATTGGTGCTGAAATAAGTGAGAGTTAGGATACTAAATCTCAAGCTTTTGGTAATTTTACTGGAAAGTCATCTAGCCTAAGTTCTATGGAAAAGATATTCAGTGCAAACATTCAGTGACTAAAACCCTTTGTTTCTGTCAGAAAAGAATTAGCATTCTGTAATGAGTTTCATTGCTAGCACACGTTGTGAGGCGTTGTTAAGTGAACACACGTGTTTATTTTTGTGATGTTCAGATAATAACAAGTGTGTTTTAAGACACCCTTAAATCGCGTAATGATAATACATTATCTGTATACTTTGTCACATTTATTGATGTTCACCATATGTTATTTCATCATTATGACGTATTCAAACCATGCGTTCATTTGTATTGCATCCACATATCTATCTATCTACATCTTTCTATATCCATATATATATATATATATATATATATATATATATATATATATATATATATATATATATATATATATATATATATATATATATATATATATATAAATTATTTGATCATTTCCATTATAATATGCAGGGAAAATGTAGTGCTGTACATTAAACATATATTGTGTTTTACGTAAAACGTGTGAAGTGTTTTACATAAAACATAGTCGTTTCATAATAAACATTAAGTGTTGCATAAAATACATCTGGTATATTTCCTTGTTTTTACAAAAACAACTGTGTTTGCCTAAAAACACACAAAAAAGTATTTACATGTTGAAAGAAAAACATTATTTTTTACAGTGTAAGGGAAGGAGGTTAAGAATGAATGACCTCCTGTTGAAAAAATGTGATGATAGTAAAATTATCAAGAAGTGTAGTGAATATAGAAAGGAAATGGGTGAGGATGACGGGGATGGGAAGGGGAAGAATGAGTTAGAGTTTACATTAGGAAGGAAGGTTAAGGATGAATGACCTGTTAAAAAAATGGGATGAGAGTAATATTATGGAGAGATTAGGAATTATAGAAAAGAAAATGGATGAGGATTATGGGGATGGGAAGGGGAAGGAATGAGTTAGAGGTTACATAAGGAACGGAGGTTAAGAATGAATGACCTGTTAAAGTAAATTGGCTTAGAGTGACATTACGGAGAGGTTAGGAAATGCAGAAAAGGCGATGGATGAGGGAGAGATAAGACATGTAGGGAAGAGGACTTGGGTGAAGGGAAGGAGGAATTACAGATTAGGGAAGGGTGGAGAATGAATGCCAAAGAGGGTAGGAAATGTACGGGATATTGTTGAGAAAGGGAAGGTATGCTGGAAAAGAGGAGAGACGGGTGAGGAAGGGAAGGAGGAGGAATTAGAACTTAGGGAAGGAAAGGAAGGGAATATAAAAATGAGAGAAAAATATGATAAAAGTATAATTATCAGGCGGGTAGAAAATGTAGAAAAGGAAATTGAATGAGGAGGAAAATGACTGAAAGGGAAAGGTGAATGTGAGTTTAAGAAAAGGAGAGGAAAGTGGAGAGAACAAGATGTGATGAAAGTAAAAATATAAAAACTGATGGAAATGAAGAAAAGAAAATGGGATAGGATGAAGAGGACAAGTGGATAAAGGAGGAGGAGGAGAAGGAGGAGGAGGAGAAGGAGGAATTACAGTAGGGAAAAGAAGGGAAGGGAAAAGGTGAGGAAAGAGCATCACGGAGTCTGGTGGGCGGGTGGGTGAGGAGGTGGGTGGGTGGGCGGGAGCGCTGACAGGGACGGAGTAATCAGAGCTAAGAGAAAGGAAGGCGGAGAAATGGCATCACGGAGACGCGTGGGCGGGAGAGGGTAGGTAGGGGGGGTTGTGGGTGGGGTTGTTGGTGAGTAGGTAAGGGAGAGGAAGGGGAGGGAGGAATAAGAGCCAAGCGAAGGGAGGAGGAGAAGAAACGGCATCACGAAGAAGAGAGGGAGAGTGGGAGGGTAGTTTGGGTCGGTAAGTGGGTGGTAGATAGGGTGGTAGATGGGTGGTGGCGGGGTTAGTGGGTGTTGAGTGAGTGAGGGAAGAGAAAGGACTGGCATCGGGAACTGAAAACGATATAGAAGAAGAAGAAGAAAAAAAAGAAGAAGAATTAAAAAAAGAAAAAGAAGAAGAAAAGGAAGAAGAAGAAGAAAAAGAAGAAGCAGAAGAAGAAAAGAAGAGAAGGAAGAAGAAAGGAAGGTTAAATAAAAGGTTTGGGAGAAGAGAAGCAGGAGAGAAGGAAGAGAGGGAGAAGGAGAAGAAGGTGCAGGAGAAGAAAGAGAAGGAAATGAAGAAAATGTGGAGGAGTCTGATAAGGAGGAGGAGGAGGACGTAGAATGGAAAATAAGGAGAAGGATTAATCAGAGTTAAGGAAGGAAGGAATGGAAGGGAAGGTGGAAAGTCAGAGTTGTGGGTGGGTGTTAATGGGTGGATGGGTAGCGGAGGGGTAGAGAGGGTGGGAGGTGGGTGGGTGGCGGGGGGCAGCAGGGGAGGCAGCGGGGCAGGCAGCCAGGCAGGCAGGCAGAAACACCGTGCAGGTGGAGCAAGACGGGCTCCGGCAGCCTCACGTCACTGACTATTTTAAACCTTTTTTTTTACGTCTTGGCCTATTGCGCCGGTAGGCCTCTTCCAGTGGATCCTGATGGTCGGTCCAAGGCTTCTTCCCGGTGGGTCCTGATGGTCGGCCCAGCCCGTCCTGGCGCTGGCGAGTGTTTATAGTGGCGCCATCTTGCATTGGCTCATGCTGCCCCCCGGAACTCATCTTTAATCCTAGAATCTAGAGTCCGGGTTGATAGGTGGTCTTCTGGACAGCATGTGGGTAGTTTTAAGCCACTCGGCGGCGGCTGAAAAATCCCAGCTTGGTGGCACCGGTCGGGGATTGAACTCGCGTCCTCCTGAACGCGGGGCCGTCTCGCTATCCGTTCAGCCACCGCCTCCCCTGAACCTGTTCTGCTTACAGTCTCTCTCTCTCTCTCTCTCTCTCTCTCTCTCTCTCTCTCTCTCTCTCTCTCTCTCTCTCTCTCTCTCTCTCTCTCTCTCTCTCTCTCTCTCTCTCTCTCTCTCTCTCTCTCTCTCGCTGGAATATATTAGATTATGTTAGGTTAAGTGAGGATAGGTTAAGGTAGTTTAGGTAAGGTAAAGCTAGGTTAAGATAGGTTAGCTTAGGTAAGGCTCGGCAATGTTAGGTTAGGTTAGGGAAGGCTAGGTGCTAGGTGAGGTTAGGTAAGGTTAGGAAAGCTAGGTAAGGTTAGATGTGGTTAAGTAAGGCTAGGATAAGCTAGGTTAGGTAAGGATAGGGAAGCTAGGTAAGGTTAAATGTGTTTAAGTAAGGCAAGGATAAACTAGGTTAGGTTAGGTTAGGAAAGTTAGGTAAGGTTAGATGTGGTTAAGTAAGGCTAGGATAAGCTAGGTTAGGTTAGGTTAAGCGAAGGCGTCCCTCTTACACCCTTACCCTCTCCCTCTCTCTCGCCCTTGCCCTCTCGTTAAGATAGATTAGGTTAGGTCTTTGTGCATTTCTCTAGCCTCCCTGTCACACCAATTGCCTTCCCCCTCCCCCTCGTCTCCCCCCTCTCCCTCGTCTCCCCCCCTCTCCCTCGCCCTCTCCCTCTCTCCCTCTGCCCTCTCGCTAAGATAAATTAGGTTAAGTTAGGTTAGGTAAGGCTTGGTAAAGTTAGGTTAGGTAAGTCGTCCCTCTCACCCCCTCCTCTCTCGCCCTTGCCCTGTCGCTAAGATAGATTAGGTTAGGTCAGGTCAGGTAAGGCAGAGTTAAGTTAGGTCTTCGTGCATTCCTCTGGACTCCTCCCTCTCACACCCTCCCCCTCGCCCTCTCCCTCTCTCCCTTATTTGCCCATACATTAGACTTTTTCAAATTTAATCAGATAAATTAAGTTCTAATAACGTCAAGGGGAGGAAGGAGGGCAGGGAGGGCGCGGCAGGGAAAGCAAAGCAGAGGAATGGCAGGGGGAGGAAGTGAGACAGGGTTGGTGAGGTAGGGTTAAAGAATGGAGGCAGAGGAATGGCAGGGGGAGGAAGTGAGATAGGGTTGGTGAGGTAGGGTTAACGAATGGAAGCAGAGGAATGGCAGGGGGGCGGAAGGATGACAGGGAAGGGTGCGTCGGGGGAAGGAATACAGTGGAAGGGAGAGGGGACGGAAGGAATCCAGGGGGGGCGTGGCAGGGGAAAGAAAGAAGGGAGGCAAAGGAATGGCAAGGGGAAGGAAGGCAGAGACGGGGTGGCGAGGGGAAAGGACACAGAGGAATGGCACGCACGTCACGCACGCTACTGCTTCTTGTGGCGGAGCGGCCGCCTCCGACTTCCTGATTGTCACCGGCAAATTTAATCCTTATTAGCAACCCATCACTCCTAATGGATAACGACCAGTACCACTTCCATTTTATAATTACAATTAAATTACAAATTACATTAGCCTTTAATTAATTATAATTACAATTACTTACTATAATTGCATTTTCAATTACAATTACAATTAAAATTACTCAAAAATTGTAATTAATTACATTTCAATTAAATTACAATTACAATTACTCCAACCCTGGTAGGAAGGGGTAAGGTGTGGGTGGCAGGGAAGGAAGCAAAGGGATGACAGGGAGCGGAAGTGGAGGGATGGGGAGTTCAGGGGAAGGGAAGAAGCAGAGGCATGGCAGGGAATTATAACAAGTCACGCATTGTGTGGACGCCGCTTTAGAGGGAAGAAAACATGTCCTTTCATGGATCTCAATAACATGCGCGAGAAGATAATTATATGCATCCTTATGTTCACATTACTGTTGCAGATTCGCGGCAATATGATGCTGAGGTTTCCGCGGGAGACGATGGCGGCCGCAGTTTTCTTAATATCAAGCGACAATGTCAGGAAACAGGGGGAGTGAGGCGCGTGAAGTCGTCAGAGTTCAACAGCAGGTGCCACCCAGGTCTTGGGTGCCACCAGCTCTAGACTCGGGGGGGTGCAATGTCAACTCCAGGCTACCTAAATCCGCCAATGCCAAACCGAGGTGACGTGTTGAATCGGTGCCCTTATGATAGCACGAGAGCCCCGATGGCCTGCCCCCAACGCAGCATCTACCGCTTCCTTGGCGTGGCCGAGGACGCGCCCTTCGCCGAGGTGAAGAAGGCCTACCACAAGGCGGCCCTGCGGCTTCACCCCGACAAAAACCCGGACAATATTAAGGCTGCCACCAAGCAGTTCCAGGCACTACAGTCTGCCTTCAGGGTGCTGAAGGAGCGGAGGAGAGGGCCTGCTGCGGAAGAAGGGGGTTGGGGAAGCCTGGGTGCACCAAGTGCTTCAGGAGGAAAGCTCAGCGGGCCGAGGGCGGGCAGGAGGCCCCTCGGAAAGAGAAGAAGTCGTCGAAGAAAGGGGCTGCAGGAGGCCCGGATGCACCAAGTGTTTCGGAAAGGAAGGGGTCAGAGCGAGGCCCCGCCGAGAGAAAAAGAAGCAAAGAAGGAGCCAAGAAGCGCCCCAAGGGGAGCGCGGAGACAGAATTTGAGCGGAAAAGCGGCGAGCCGATCGGAAGTACTGGAGACATCGCCGGCGCAAGGAGAGGGAGGAGGAGGAGGAGCGTCGCTGGCTGGAGGAGGAGGAGGAGGATGGAGCAGGAGAGGGAGTACATACAGATGCAGTAATAGCAGTAGATTGAGAGGCTGGAACAGTAAAGGATCCTTCAGAAGGAGTAGTTGAAGAGGTTTCTTGAACACAGGAACCGACTGCTGCGAGAGCAATAGGAGGAGGAGAAAAAGAGACGAGGGAGAGAGCGGAGGACAGAAAGGAGGCCAAACGGAGACGTGAAGAGGAGAAGTGTGAGCAGTATATTGAACTGCGAGCCAGCTGGCTGGTAGAGAGGCCTGGGGAGAACATGGCGGAGGTCAGGGCGCAGTTTCTCGCGGCCCAAGAGACGGTGAGGCGGGATGCCGAGAGGATCAAGCAACGGGAGGAAAGGATGTATAAAGAGACCGGCTGGCGGCTTGAGCAGTTTGTTAGGCCTATTCTACCGAGGGTGAAGCGAGCGAGGGAAGGGGAGGAGCAGTCGGCGCCAGAAGCGAAGAGTGCCAAAACGATGCACTAAGCACCTCACCCGCCCTGCCCGGCAGCGCTATGGCCTTGAAAAAAGAAAAGTAAAACAAGTAAAAAAAAAAAAAAAAAAAAATTAAAAACTGCAAAAAAACAAACAAAAAAGATATGACCAAAAAAAATGTGTGCAAGGTTTTACAACTTGGTTAAGTTTCAGTTCAGTTTAACTTTAATTTAAATAAGGATTTAAGTTTAACGTTGAAAAAGGAGCAAGGATTCCACTCACAACAGTCGGCCGGCGCTTGAAGAAAATCTTGTAAAATGCAGAAAAAAACGTTGCCAACTGCACAAACAATAGGACTGTGTGAATGTGTGAATGTGTGTGTGTGTGTGTGTGTGTGTGTGTGTGTGTGTGTGTTTGGGAGAAGGGGGAAGACCACAACAACGGAAGGGTATCAAAAATAAATGTAATGGGAAGGGATGAAGACCCTGGCTTAGTGGCCCGGATTCCATGTAGCTACACCCTGGCTTAACTGCCTGGGTGGGATGCTGACCCTGGCTTACCTGCCTGGGTGGGATGCTGACCCTGGCTTACCTGCCTGGGTGGGATGCTGACCTTGGCTTCATTGTCTGGGTGGGATGCTGACCTTGGCTTAACTGCCTGGGTGGGATGCTGACCTTGGCTTAGCTGCCTGGGTGGGATGCAGACCTTGGCTTAACTGCCTGGGTGGGATGCTGACCTTGGCTTAACTGCCTGGGTGGGATGCTGACCTTGGCTTAACTGCCTGGGTGGGATGCTGACCTTGGCTTAGCTGCCTGGGTGGGATGCTGACCTTGGCTTCATTGTCTGGGTGGGATGCAGACCTTGGCTTAACTGCCTGGGTGGGATGCTGACCTTGGCTTAGCTGCCTGGGTGGGATGCAGACCTTGGCTTAACTGCCTGGGTGGGATGCTGACCTTGGCTTAACTGCCTGGGTGGGATGCTGACCTTGGCTTAACTGCCTGGGTGGGATGATGACCTTGGCTTAACTGCCTGGGTGGGATGCAGACCTTGGCTTAACAGCCTGGGTGGGATGCTGACCTTGGCTTAGCTGCCTGGGTGGGATGCAGACCTTGGCTTAACTGCCTGGGTGGGATGCTGACCTTGGCTTAACTGCCTGGGTGGGATGCTGACCTTGGCTTAACTGCCTGGGTGGGATGATGACCTTGGCTTAACTGCCTGGGTGGGATGCTGACCTTGGCTTAACTGCCTGGGTGGGATGATGACCTTGGCTTAACTGCCTGGGTGGGATGATGACCTTGGCTTAACTGCCTGGGTGGGATGCTGACCTTGGCTTAACTGCCTGGGTGGGATGCTGACCTTGGCATAACTGCCTGGGGGATGCTGACCTGGGCTTAACTGCCTGGGTGGGATGCTGACCCTGGCTTAACTGCCTAGGTGGGATACTGACCTTGGCTTAGCTGCCTGGGTGGGATGCTGACCTGGCTTAACTGCCTGGGTGGGATGCTGACCTTGGCTTAACTGCCTGGGTGGGATGCAGACCCTGGCTTAATTGCCTGGGTGGGATGCTGACCTTGGCTTAACTGCCTGGGTGGCATGCTGACCCTGGCTTAACTGCCTGGGTGGGATGCTGACCCTGGCTTAACTGCCTGGGTGGGATGCTGACCTTGGCTTAACTGCCTGGGTGGGATGCTGATCCTGGCTTAACTGCCTGGGTGGGATGCTGACCCTGGCTTAACTGCCTGGGTGGGATGCTGACCGTGTGTTAAGTGCCTGGGTGGTATGCTGACCTTGGCTTAGCTGCCTGGGTGGGATGCTGACCCTGGCTTAACTGCCTGGGTGGGATGCAGACCCTGGCTTAATTGCCTGGGTGGGATGCTGACCTTGGCTTAACTGCCTGGGTGGGATGCTGACCCTGGCTTAACTGCCTGGGTGGGATGCTGACCCTGGCTTAACTGCCTGGGTGGGATGCTGACCTTGGCTTAACTGCCTGGGTGGGATGCTGACCCTGGCTTAACTGCCTGGGTGGGATGCTGACCTTGGCTTAACTGCCTGGGTGGGATGCTGACCCTGGCTTAACTGCCTGGGTGGGGTGATGACCCTGGCTTAACTGCCTGGGTGGGTACCTGACCTTGGCTTAACTGTCTGGGTGAGATGCTGACCTTGGCTTAACTGCCTGGGTGGTATGCTGACCCTGGCTTAACTGCCTGGGTGGGATGCTGACCCTGGCTTAACTGCCTGGGTGGGATGCTGACCTTGGCCTAACTGCCTAGGTGTGATGCTGACCTTGGCTGAGCTGCCTGGGTGGGATGCTGGGCCCAGATTTACAATTAATCTTAATCTTCAACTTAAAAGTTCCACTGAATCTCAAGTTTAACTTAAAGCTGAGCTTAAATGAAAAAATAAGTTCAACTTCGCTCAACAGCTGATCCAGTATGAAAATTTGTCCTGGCAAAAGATGTATTTTTTAAATTGCAGAATTCCAACACTTCAGTGATTGAATATGTAGTAATACTACTTTATCAATGTTATATGATGATATACTTCAGAAATATGGGCATAATAAGGTAGTATTTATAAAATAAAGGTTACGTTTATCATCCGCGCAAGGTGATGTTCTTTTTTTTTCACTTGAATGTATACACGGACACGCGTACCTGTGTTCGTCTT
The DNA here is from genome assembly GCF_024679095.1 of Eriocheir sinensis. Lineage (NCBI taxonomy): Eukaryota > Metazoa > Arthropoda > Malacostraca > Decapoda > Varunidae > Eriocheir > Eriocheir sinensis. The sequence goes on from NW_026111942.1 coordinate 1,892,762, forward strand.
CCTCATTCCTCCATCACCCACCCTCTGACGGAGTAATTATGGAAAATATTGCCGATTTCACTTCTCCCAAGAGGAAAAGGGGAGTGAATTGGAAAGACTGCCACACTCTGCACATAGTAGAGCAAGTTGGGTTAAGGAAAACCATACTTAGGGGCAAATTCAGCCCTACTTTAACATACAACGACAAGCGGGCAGCGTGGGAGGAGGTGACGGACAGCCTCAATTCTACGTTTGGGCTCAGCCGCAGCCACGCAGAAGTTGAGAAGAAGTGGCAGAATACCAAGACCACTTCCATTCAACGGCTTTCTGCTATGAGGGAAGCCCAAAGAAAGACAGGTTGAGTAACAGTAGCAAATTTTGTAGTATTGATATATTTTCGTTATGTTCGTATGAGGATTAGTAAGCAGGGTAAAAGTGGACAAGGAATTTGCAATCATCCCGTTTGGAGATATTTGTTCTGTACTGCATGTTTAAATAGTAATCACTTATCTATAAATTAAAGGTAAATATGGAGTCACTATGTGCCTCTAGTTTTACTGCTGCATCATACATATACTGCATCTAGAAGTGATGATAGAAGTAACAGATATTACTGCTCTCCACTTCAACAAACTTAAAACACCTGGTAGTGAGGAGGAAATTGTGGGGTAAAGGCATTGCAATAATGCTGTCTATCTGAAATGAAGCATTTCTGTGATCTACTTACGGAGAAAATATACATTTTCGAAATGAATCCCCCGATAGCATTGCTGTGGGGCAGCGCCGTTTTGATGGATCCCAATAAGTAATTGTATGTTTACATTCATTAGCAGAAGGCGTTATGTGGGGTTGGTTCAGGGGGTTAAGCCCCCCATCAGGGGTTAGGTTATGTAAAGTTCAGTTTGGGTAGTTTAAATAGGCACCCCCACCTTCTTTTTAATTTTAAGTACTTGAGCCTTCATATTATGGTTGAGGGACATGTATTTCGTCCCTTAAATATAATATGGAAGCGTCATATCGTATGTATTTTGGAGGCACAGAGACTCCACAATTATCTGCTTTTCCTTCTAGGTTTGGGTTGACCAGGCTATGTGTTAAGATTAATTTGGACCTTGTTACAGGTGGTGGCTCAGTGGTGGATACCTCGCTGTGTGACATCACAGAGGCAGTCCTCCGAGTCATCGGGGAGGACAGCAGTACAGCGAGGGTATATCAAGGGATATCCCAAAATGACACAGCCCTCATGGAAGCAGACTTGTAAGTACTACTGTTTGATATTATTCTTTAAAAAGAAGACATTTGATTTAGACGTTCTCTTTGCACCCACTTCAGGTAAAACAGTTTAGCATCAACTGTATATAACTTTATATAATACGCCTCTGTGGTCTAGTGGTCAGCGTGCCTGGCTACTACTCTGCAGGCAGGCGGTCTGTGTGCAGCGCACCCAGCTGTTCATCCTCCCTTTCGGGCTGGTCAACAAATGGGTACCTTTACCTCCTTGTAATTACCCGATGCTGATGTGTGGGGGGTTCTGAGTGCCTACTGCTTGATTTATAAGTTATTTTGGTAGGTGTTATCATGGTAGCCTAAGACTGGTACAGTTTCAGTTAACATGCCCAACTCAATCCTGCAGTCACAGGTTTGATTCCAGAATTGCCCGTAGATAATTAGTGGGGCACTGATATGCATAGGCACTCAGCATTTCCTTCTACAGCTTATTAGTTGCTTATTTGACTCCGTCATTAACATAAAAAATGTAACTAAGGATTTGCCATTCATGGCAGTTCAAACTTTTTTTTTTTCTCCTACAAAGAAGTATTGTGCTCAGTACATAGTGTATTACTGTGCATTTTTTAATGCAAATTTCTTTTTTAGGGATGATGATGCCTCCAGCACCAGCAAGGTGGGTCGTCTTGAGCCACCTCCAACTGGAATGGAACCCAGCCCGGCCAGTGGGGATGTAATGGTAAGGAAGTTCTTGCGTAGCCCATCTCCACCTCCAGTACCTCCTCCCCTTCCATCCAACTGCCCCACCAGCAGAGAGGCTTTAGTCATATGCAAGGAGGCAGTAGAAGTTTCTAAGAAAATTTGTGCTGCATACAGTTATTAAACATCCAAAGTAAGAAGTACAGGAAAAATAGTAAGAACGTTAATTTCTCTATTTATATGTTTACTCTTTCTGTTCCAGACGAGGGTAACTCAGCTTGTCCTGAAACCATCTGCACCTCCTCCACCTCCTGCACCTCCTGTGCTCAATAGCGCTCTGAATTCTGATAACCACAGAGTGGCTATAGCCTACGAGGAGGCAGTGGCAGCATACAAGCGAATGAGCGCTGCATACATTCAATCATTAGAAAACCAAAGTAAGAGGTATAGGAAAAATAGCATCATTGAGAGTATATTTATATATATTTATTCTTACTTTTCCCCCACAGCTTATCCTATGTTTATAGTGAAGTGGTGATCATAGTAAATACTAAACACATTTCAATTCAGAATAACAAAATTATAACGTACACCACAAAATTGCAGTAAACGTGGAAATATTAATTTACTCATAATGCAATGCTTCGTATTAAGTCATGCTTGGTACCTGCACCCCACTTTACAGCTTGATTAATCTCTGCACCACATATATGTGCTTCTTGCTGTGTCCTGCTTAATCATTTTACAAAGGCGTCATATGGACTGAAGTTTTGTTTTCTTTCCAGACAGAGGTCCATGGCAGCCTAATAAATAAATACAATTGTGAATTTGGTTATTTTTTCATCCTCCTTGAAAAAAAACTTTAGCGTGTGTGAAGGAAAGTGACCTGGCGTAGTTAGGTGGAGGTGACGCTAGATCAAACCCTCTTTAGGCAGCAACCCCGTATGGCGGTGAGAGCTGAATGGGAAGCCGAGTACAGGTATTGGCGTCCGGCTAAGTCCCAGTGAAGGCTCCTCACACCTCCACGCCGGTCCTCCACATCGCGTTACTTGAGCCCTTGGGGAGATGGAGCAGGGTTTGAAGCGTGTTCCCTTGACCCTTAGAGAGGTGGAGCAGGGGTCGAAGTACCACTTACTGAGGTGAAGCAGGGATAAATAAGTAGTCTTCCCTCTCAGCGTGACCTGGTTGGTAATGGTGTTAATGCAAAGTTTAAGGGACCCGGCCGCAGAGCCATGCGTCCCAGAGGAAGGTCAAGCATTCCTGTTGAGCCCCATGCATGGTTGGCGTGTTGCTTGAAGATGTGTCAACTTGTACAGGCTGATATGGATTCATGGCTCGGCACTGTGAAGGCAAAAAAATAGCAATGAGTACCAATATTACAAATGCCAAAAGAAAATAAAGTCTGCAAAAGAATTATTCAAATATCCAATAGATAATTGTAATGAAACAGATTTGCATGTATAGATGTTTGAGTGAAAAGCATGAAGCTGAGAAGTTGCAAAAGTTGCATTGTCTGTTTAAAAAGATCAAAATAATTACTGGAAATGGTGGTTGCAGAATACCTCCCTGAAACGTGTTCCATTTGCTGCATCCTGTGGCAACTGCACTGTAGAAATGAGATGAGACATAGTATATTAGATGTTTTATAAAAATTATTGCAATATCATTCCGTTGTATGGTACATTTACTAGCACTTTCAACAATCTCAACATGAACTATGGTTATTGGAAAATTAATAGATTCCCTGTTTTGGAGGAGAAACTAGACATGAAATCATTCCAAATGTAGGTATGAAAAGATTCCCCCTATTGTTACCAGTTTTGGGCACTGCGTGTCTGGGCAGCATGCAGACAAATGGGTTTAGCTGAAGATAATACTGGTTGAATGTATACCTTCTTGATGTTCATCTTCAACCTCCATATTGTCATCCGCATCTGCGACATTTTCATCTGGCAGCTGAATATTCCTCTTCTTGCATATGTTGTGAAGCAGAGCACAGGCAAGGATCACTTGGCAGGTTTTTTCAGGGTTGAGCCGGACTTCACCATGGAGGACATGGAACCGACGTTTCAGTTGGCCTATTCCTCGTTCCACAATACTCCGGGTTTTCTTGTGTGCCCTGTAACAGTGAAGGGTTCTTAGGAATGATTTTGGATTTGTCTTCTGAATGTTACTGTGCTCTTAATATACATTCATTCATAACTGATGTACAGTGTCTCCTATAAGTTACGCTAACAACGGACACACAGTAAATTAAGTATTATTTTAGTCTTGAAGAGATTAGGTTAGGTTTGGTTAAAATTTAAATAAATTTGATAAAATACTGGTGGGGGAACTTACTTCACTTACTTTACTCTATTAATTCATTTGGACAGTGTATATAATTGGTATCAAATATATTTTGGAATATCCAGTTTAATTTATATTATGTTAATGTTGGGTCGTGTTACTCTACATGTACACCCACATGACAGAGAATTCCTCTTCCTCTTCTGCTCTTCATTGAGTCTTCTCCCCAGCACATAAATTCATTTAGAAATGTTTGTATGTATATACTTGGGTTCTATGAAAATTCACTGCATCAGCTTTGTTAGGTTGCGTTACTCTACATGTACACCCACATAACAAGACAATTCTTAGATTCCTCTTCTGCTCTTCATTGAGTCTTCTCCCCAACACATAAATTCATTTAGAAATGTTTGTATGTACTTGGGTTATATGAAAATTCACTGCGTCAGCTTTGTTAGGTTGCGTTACTCTACATTTACACCCATATGACAAGACAATTCTTAGATTCCTCTTTTGCTCTTCATTGAGTCTTCTCCCCAACACATAAATTCATTTAGAAATGTTTGTATGTACTTGGGTTATATGAAAATTCACTGAATCAATTTTATATTAGGTTACATGTAGGTTCATTAAAGATTACATCAAAACTCATAATAAAAAAATCTCTTGAATGAGAAATCTGCCTGCTGGTATTCGCTTAAGAATTACCATCAAATTTCCCCACAATGAACTTACCTGTTGTATGCTGCCTGGCTGTCAGTCTGTGGCCGAGGGAAGGGAGTCAACAGATACCGTCTGCAAGGGTAGCCACTGTCCCCTAATAGATGACATGAATCCGGTGGTATACGATGATCCTCAAACATGCGTTTGAGGCCACTCTCACGCCAAATACGAGCATCATGAGTGGACCCAGGCCAATTAGCTACAACATTAAGAATATTATATTTGGCATCAAACACTAATTGTGTGTTTATGCTATGGAAATTCTTCCTGTTGACATAGTCTGCTTCATATTCCCTGGGGGCCAGTATCCTGACATGCGTGCAATCTATTACACCAACAATGCCAGGGAAGTTTGCAACTTGCACAAATTCTTGTTGTTTCTCTCGGATTTCAGGGACGGTGCGAGGAAATCGAATGAATTGGACAAGTATGGCTGGTTGTGTAAGTGCCTTGAGGGTATCGGTGATCGCTTTGCTTACTGACGACTGTGATGGACCAAGATCATCACTGTTACACATCTGCATTTTCCCCGTTGCTAAGTAACGCAGTGTAATAATTACTTTCATTTCGGGTGTCAATGCAAAACTCCTTGAAGTAGGGCTTTGCAGGGCCCCTCTCACCAAATCCGTTACGAACAGTACTCCTGCACGATCCAGTCTGTAGCGTTTCAATAGTTCTGCGTCACTCAAAGTATTCAGAACGTCTCTTCGCTCTTGAAAAGTCTTCACTAGGCGCTGACGGGCTTGTTGACGTTCGGCCATCTTGGCGACTGAAGTTCGACTTAGGCTCCTTAATACGGGTTTGGGCCCGCCTTAAATATCCCGTCAGCTAAGATCAACTTATGAGGGATAAGATGAAGAATAAAGTTAAACTCGCCCTAAAGTCAAACTTAGCGGTTTAAGATTAATTGTAAATTCGGGCCCTGACCCTAGCTTAACTGCCTGGGTGGGATGCTGACCCTGGCTTAACTGCCTGGGTGGGATGCTGACCTTGGCTTAACTGCCTGGGTGGGATGATGACCCTGGCTTAACTGCCTGGGTGGGATGCTGACCTTGGCTTAACTGCCTGGGTGGGATGCTGACCCTGGCTTAACTGCCTGGGTGGGATGCTGACCTTGGCTTAACTGCCTGGGTGGGATGATGACCCTGGCTTAACAGCCTGGGTGGGATGCTGACCCTGGCTTAACTGCCTGGGTGGGATGATGACCCTGGCTTAACTGCCTGGGTGGGATGCTGACCTTGGCCTAAATGCCTGGGTGGGATGCTGACCCTGGCTTAACTGCCTGGGTGGGATGCTGACCCTGGCTAAACTGCCTGGGTGGGATGATGACCCTGGCTTAACTGCCTGGGTGGGATGATGACCTTGGCTTAACTGCCTGGGTGGGATCCTGACCTTGGCTTAACTGCCTGGGTGGGATGATGACCTTGGCTTAACTGCCTGGGTGGGATGATGACCTTGGCTTAACTGCCTGGGTGGGATGCTGACCTTGGCTTAACTGCCTGGGTGGGATGCTGACCTTGGCTTAACTGCCTGGGGGGATGCTGACCTTGGCTTAACTGCCTGGGTGGGATGCTGACCCTGGCTTAACTGCCTTGGTGGGATACTGACCTTGGCTTAGCTGCCTGGGTGGGATGCTGACCCTGGCTTAACTGCCTGGGTGGGATGCTGACCTTGGCTTAACTGCCTGGGTGGGATGCAGACCCTGGCTTAATTGCCTGGGTGGGATGCTGACCTTGGCTTAACTGCCTGGGTGGCATGCTGACCCTGGCTTAACTGCCTGGGTGGGATGCTGACCCTTGCTTAACTGCCTGGGTGGGATGCTGACCTTGGCTTAACTGCCTGGGTGGGATGCTGACCCTGGCTTAACTGCCTGGGTGGGATGCTGACCCTGGCTTAACTGCCTGGGTGGGATGCTGACCTTGGCTTAACTGCCTGGGTGGGATGCTGACCTTGGCTTAGCTGCCTGGGTGGGATGCAGACCTTGGCTTAACTGCCTGGGTGGGATGCTGACCTTGGCTTAACTGCCTGGGTGGGATGCTGACCTTGGCTTAACTGCCTGGGTGGGATGATGACCTTGGCTTAGCTGCCTGGGTGGGATGCTGCCCTTGGCTTCATTGTCTGGGTGGGATGCAGACCTTGGCTTAACTGCCTGGGTGGGATGCTGACCTTGGCTTAGCTGCCTGGGTGGGATGCAGACCTTGGCTTAACTGCCTGGGTGGGATGCTGACCTTGGCTTAACTGCCTGGGTGGGATGCTGACCTTGGCTTAACTGCCTGGGTGGGATGATGACCTTGGCTTAACTGCCTGGGTGGGATGCAGACCTTGGCTTAACAGCCTGGGTGGGATGCTGACCTTGGCTTAGCTGCCTGGGTGGGATGCAGACCTTGGCTTAACTGCCTGGGTGGGATGCTGACCTTGGCTTAACTGCCTGGGTGGGATGCTGACCTTGGCTTAACTGCCTGGGTGGGATGATGACCTTGGCTTAACTGCCTGGGTGGGATGCTGACCTTGGCTTAACTGCCTGGGTGGGATGATGACCTTGGCTTAACTGCCTGGGTGGGATGATGACCTTGGCTTAACTGCCTGGGTGGGATGCTGACCTTGGCTTAACTGCCTGGGTGGGATGCTGACCCTGGCTTAAATGCCTGGTGGGATGCTGACCTTGGCTTAACTGCCTGGGTGGGATGCTGACCCTGGCTTAACTGCCTAGGTGGGATACTGACCTTGGCTTAGCTGCCTGGGTGGGATGCTGACCCTGGCTTAACTGCCTGGGTGGGATGCTGACCTTGGCTTAACTGCCTGGGTGGGATGCAGACCCTGGCTTAATTGCCTGGGTGGGATGCTGACCTTGGCTTAACTGCCTGGGTGGCATGCTGACCCTGGCTTAACTGCCTGGGTGGGATGCTGACCCTGGCTTAACTGCCTGGGTGGGATGCTGACCTTGGCTTAACTGCCTGGGTGGGATGCTGACCCTGGCTTAACTGCCTGGGTGGGATGCTGACCGTGGCTTAACTGCCTGGGTGGGATGCTGACCCTGGCTTAACTGCCTAGGTGGGATGCTGACCTTGGCTTAGCTGCCTGGGTGGGATGCTGACCCTGGCTTAACTGCCTGGGTGGGATGCAGACCCTGGCTTAATTGCCTGGGTTGGATGCTGACCTTGGCTTAACTGCCTGGGTGGGATGCTGGACATGGCTTAACTGCCTGGGTGGGATGCTGACCCTGGCTTAACTGCCTGGGTGGGATGCTGACCTTGGCTTAACTGCCTGGGTGGGATGCTGACCCTGGCTTAACTGCCTGGGTGGGATGCTGACCCTGGCTTAACTGCCTGGGTGGGATGCTGACCCTGGCTTAACTGCCTGGGTGGGGTGATGACCCTGGCTTAGCTGCCTGGGTGGGTACCTGACCTTGGCTTAACTGTCTGGGTGAGATGCTGACCTTGGCTTAACTGCCTGGGTGGTATGCTGACCCTGGCTTGACTGCCTGGGTGGGATGCTGACCCTGGCTTAACTGCCTGGGTGGGATGCTGACCTTGGCCTAACTGCCTAGGTGTGATGCTGACCTTGGCTGAGCTGCCTGGGTGGGATGCTGGGCCCAGATTTACAATTAATCTTAATCTTCAACTTAAAAGTTCCACTGAATCTCAAGTTTAACTTAAAGCTGAGCTTAAATGAAAAAATAAGTTCAACTTCGCTCAACAGCTGATCCAGTATGAAAATTTGTCCTGGCAAAAGATGTATTTTTTAAATTGCAGAATTCCAACACTTCAGTGATTGAATATGTAGTAATACTACTTTATCAATGTTATATGATGATATACTTCAGAAATATGGGCATAATAAGGTAGTATTTATAAAATAAAGGTTACGTTTATCATCCGCGCAAGGTGATGTTCTTTTTTTTTCACTTGAATGTATACACGGACACGCGTACCTGTGTTCGTCTTCCTCATTCCTCCATCACCCACCCTCTGACGGAGTAATTATGGAAAATATTGCCGATTTCACTTCTCCCAAGAGGAAAAGGGGAGTGAATTGGAAAGACTGCCACACTCTGCACATAGTAGAGCAAGTTGGGTTAAGGAAAACCATACTTAGGGGCAAATTCAGCCCTACTTTAACATACAACGACAAGCGGGCAGCGTGGGAGGAGGTGACGGACAGCCTCAATTCTACGTTTGGGCTCAGCCGCAGCCACGCAGAAGTCGAGAAGAAGTGGCAGAATACCAAGACCACTTCCATTCAACGGCTTTCTGCTATGAGGGAAGCCCAAAGAAAGACAGGTGAGTAACAGTAGCAAATTTTGTAGTATTGATATATTTTCGTTATGTTCGTATGAGGATTAGTAAGCAGGGTAAAAGTGGACAAGGAATTTGCAATCATCCCGTTTGGAGATATTTGTTCTGTACTGCATGTTTAAATAGTAATCACTTATCTATAAATTAAAGGTAAATATGGAGTCACTATGTGCCTCTAGTTTTACTGCTGCATCATACATATACTGCATCTAGAAGTGATGATAGAAGTAACAGATATTACTGCTCTCCACTTCAACAAACTTAAAACACCTGGTAGTGAGGAGGAAATTGTGGGGTAAAGGCATTGCAATAATGCTGTCTATCTGAAATGAAGCATTTCTGTGATCTACTTACGGAGAAAATATACATTTTCGAAATGAATCTCCCGATAGCATTGCTGTGGGGCAGCGCCGTTTTGATGGATCCCTATAAGTAATTGTATGTTTACATTCATTAGCAGAAGGCGTTATGTGGGGTTGGTTCAGGGGGTTAAGCCCCCCATCAGGGGTTAGGTTATGTAAAGTTCAGTTTGGGTAGTTTAAATAGGCACCCCCACCTTCTTTTTAATTTTAAGTACTTGAGCCTTCATATTATGGTTGAGGGACATGTATTTCGTCCCTTAAATATAATATGGAAGCGTCATATCGTATGTATTTTGGAGGCACAGAGACTCCACAATTATCTGCTTTTCCTTCTAGGTTTGGGTTGACCAGGCTATGTGTTAAGATTAATTTGGACCTTGTTACAGGTGGTGGCTCAGCGGTGGATACCTCTCTGTGTGACATCACAGAGGCAGTCCTCAGAGTCATCGGGGAGGACAGCAGTACAGCGAGGGGTATATCCAAAGGGATATCCCAAAATGACACAGCCCTCATGGAAGCAGACTTGTAAGTACTACTGTTTGATATTATTCTTTAAAAAGAAGACATTTGATTTAGACGTTCTCTTTGCACCCACTTCAGGTAAAACAGTTTAGCATCAACTGTATATAACTTTATATAATACGCCTCTGTGGTCTAGTGGTCAGCGTGCCTGGCTACTACTCTGCAGGCCCGGGCGGTCTGTGTGCAGCGCACCCAGCTGTTCATCCTCCCTTTCGGGCTGGTCAACAAATGGGTACCTTTACCTCTTTGTAATTACCCGATGCTGATGTGTGGGGGGTTCTGAGTGCCTACTGCTTGATTTATAAGTTATTTTGGTAGGTGTTATCATGGTAGCCTAAGACTGGTACAGTTTCAGTTAACATGCCCAACTCAATCCTGCAGTCACAGGTTTGATTCCAGAATTGCCCGTAGATAATTAGTGGGGCACTGATATGCATAGGCACTCAGCATTTCCTTCTACAGCTTATTAGTTGCTTATTTGACTCCGTCATTAACATAAAAAATGTAACTAAGGATTTGCCATTCATGGCAGTTCAAACTTTTTTTTTTCTCCTACAAAGAAGTATTGTGCTCAGTACATAGTGTATTACTGTGCATTTTTTAATGCAAATTTCTTTTTTAGGGATGATGATGCCTCCAGCACCAGCAAGGTGGGTCGTCTTGAGCCACCTCCAACTGGAATGGAACCCAGCCCGGCCAGTGGGGATGTAATGGTAAGGAAGTTCTTGCGTAGCCCATCTCCACCTCCAGTACCTCCTCCCCTTCCATCCAACTGCCCCACCAGCAGAGAGGCTTTAGTCATATGCAAGGAGGCAGTAGAAGTTTCTAAGAAAATTTGTGCTGCATACAGTTATTAAACATCCAAAGTAAGAAGTACAGGAAAAATAGTAAGAACGTTAATTTCTCTATTTATATGTTTACTCTTTCTGTTCCAGACGAGGGTAACTCAGCTTGTCCTGAAACCATCTGCACCTCCTCCACCTCCTGCACCTCCTGTGCTCAATAGCGCTCTGAATTCTGATAACCACAGAGTGGCTATAGCCTACGAGGCAGTGGCAGCATACAAGCGAATGAGCGCTGCATACATTCAATCATTAGAAAACCAAAGTAAGAGGTATAGGAAAAATAGCATCATTGAGAGTATATTTATATATATTTATTCTTACTTTTCCCCCACAGCTTATCCTATGTTTATAGTGAAGTGGTGATCATAGTAAATACTAAACACATTTCAATTCAGAATAACAAAATTATAACGTACACCACAAAATTGCAGTAAACGTGGAAATATTAATTTACTCATAATGCAATGCTTCGTATTAAGTCATGCTTGGTACCTGCACCCCACTTTACAGCTTGATTAATCTCTGCACCACATATATGTGCTTCTTGCTGTGTCCTGCTTAATCATTTTACAAAGGCGTCATATGGACTGAAGTTTTGTTTTCTTTCCAGACAGAGGTCCATGGCAGCCTAATAAATAAATACAATTGTGAATTTGGTTATTTTTTCATCCTCCTTGAAAAAAAACTTTAGCGTGTGTGAAGGAAAGTGACCTGGCGTAGTTAGGTGGAGGTGACGCTAGATCAAACCCCTCTTTAGGCAGCAACCCCATATGGCGGTGAGAGCTGAATGGGAAGCCGGGTAAAGGTGTTGGCGTTCGGCTGAGTCCCAGTGTAGTCTGCTCACTCCTCCACGCTGGTCCTCCACATCGCGTTACTTCGAGCCCTTGGGGAGATGGAGCAGGGTTTGAAGCGTGTTCCCTTGACCCTTAGAGAGGTGGAGCAGGGGTCGAAGTACCACTTACTGAGGTGAAGCAGGGATAAATAAGTAGTCTTCCCTCTCAGCGTGACCTGGTTGGTAATGGTGTTAATGCAAAGTTTAAGGGACCCGGCCGCAGAGCCATGCGTCCCAGAGGAAGGTCAAGCATTCCTGTAGAGCCCCCATGCATGGTTGACGTGTTGCTTGAAGATGTGTCAACTTGTACAGGCTGATATGGATTCATGGCTCGGCACTGTGAAGGCAAAAAAAAAATAGCAATGAGTACCAATATTACAAATGCCAAAAGAAAATAAAGTCTGCAAAAGAATTATTCAAATATCCAATAGATAATTGTAATGAAACAGATTTGCATGTATAGATGTTTGAGTGAAAAGCATGAAGCTGAGAAGTTGCAAAAGTTGCATTGTCTGTTTAAAAAGATCAAAATAATTACTGGAAATGGTGGTTGCAGAATACCTCCCTGAAACGTGTTCCATTTGCTGCATCCTGTGGCAACTGCACTGTAGAAATGAGATGAGACATAGTATATTAGATGTTTTATAAAAATTATTGCAATATCATTCCGTTGTATGGTACATTTACTAGCACTTTCAACAATCTCAACATGAACTATGGTTATTGGAAAATTAATAGATTCCCTGTTTTGGAGGAGAAACTAGACATGAAATCATTCCAAATGTAGGTATGAAAAGATTCCCCCTATTGTTACCAGTTTTGGGCACTGCGTGTCTGGGCAGCATGCAGACAAATGGGTTTAGCTGAAGATAATACTGGTTGAATGTATACCTTCTTGATGTTCATCTTCAACCTCCATATTGTCATCCGCATCTGCGACATTTTCATCTGGCAGCTGAATATTCCTCTTCTTGCATATGTTGTGAAGCAGAGCACAGGCAAGGATCACTTGGCAGGTTTTTTCAGGGTTGAGCCGGACTTCACCATGGAGGACATGGAACCGACGTTTCAGTTGGCCTATTCCTCGTTCCACAATACTCCGGGTTTTCTTGTGTGCCCTGTAACAGTGAAGGGTTCTTAGGAATGATTTTGGATTTGTCTTCTGAATGTTACTGTGCTCTTAATATACATTCATTCATAACTGATGTACAGTGTCTCCTATAAGTTACGCTAACAACGGACACACAGTAAATTAAGTATTATTTTAGTCTTGAAGAGATTAGGTTAGGTTTGGTTAAAATTTAAATAAATTTGATAAAATACTGGTGGGGGAACTTACTTCACTTACTTTACTCTATTAATTCATTTGGACAGTGTATATAATTGGTATCAAATATATTTTGGAATATCCAGTTTAATTTATATTATGTTAATGTTGGGTCGTGTTACTCTACATGTACACCCACATGACAGATAATTCCTCTTCCTCTTCTGCTCTTCATTGAGTCTTCTCCCCAGCACATAAATTCATTTAGAAATGTTTGTATGTATATACTTGGGTTCTATGAAAATTCACTGCATCAGCTTTGTTAGGTTGCGTTACTCTACATGTACACCCACATAACAAGACAATTCTTAGATTCCTCTTCTGCTCTTCATTGAGTCTTCTCCCCAACACATAAATTCATTTAGAAATGTTTGTATGTACTTGGGTTATATGAAAATTCACTGCGTCAGCTTTGTTAGGTTTCGTTACTCTACATTTACACCCATATGACAAGACAATTCTTAGATTCCTCTTTTGCTCTTCATTGAGTCTTCTCCCCAACACATAAATTCATTTAGAAATGTTTGTATGTACTTGGGTTATATGAAAATTCACTGAATCAATTTTATATTAGGTTACATGTAGGTTCATTAAAGATTACATCAAAACTCATAATAAAAAAATCTCTTGAATGAGAAATCTGCCTGCTGGTATTCGCTTAAGAATTACCATCAAATTTCCCCACAATGAACTTACCTGTTGTATGCTGCCTGGCTGTCAGTCTGTGGCCGAGGGAAGGGAGTCAACAGATACCGTCTGCAAGGGTAGCCACTGTCCCCTAATAGATGACATGAATCCGGTGGTATATGATGATCCTCAAACATGCGTTTGAGGCCACTCTCACGCCAAATACGAGCATCATGAGTGGACCCAGGCCAGTTAGCTACAACATTAAGAATATTATATTTGGCATCAAACACTAATTGTGTGTTTATGCTATGGAAATTCTTCCTGTTGACATAGTCTGCTTCATATTCCCTGGGGGTATCCTGACATGCGTGCAGTCTATTACACCAACAATGCCAGGGAAGTTTGCAACTTGCACAAATTCTTGTTGTTTCTCTCGGATTTCAGGGACGGTGCGAGGAAATCGAATGAATTGGACAAGTATGGCTGGTTGTGTAAGTGCCTTGAGGGTATCGGTGATCGCTTTGCTTACTGACGACTGTGATGGACCAAGATCATCACTGTTACACATCTGCATTTTCCCCGTTGCTAAGTAACGCAGTGTAATAATTACTTTCATTTCGGGTGTCAATGCAAAACTCCTTGAAGTAGGGCTTTGCAGGGCCCCTCTCACCAAATCCGTTACGAACAGTACTCCTGCACGATCCAGTCTGTAGCGTTTCAATAGTTCTGCGTCACTCAAAGTATTCAGAACGTCTCTTCGCTCTTGAAAAGTCTTCACTAGGCGCTGACGGGCTTGTTGACGTTCGGCCATCTTGGCGACTGAAGTTCGACTTAGGCTCCTTAATACGGGTTTGGGACCGCCTTAAATATCCCGTCAGCTAAGATCAACTTATGAGGGATAAGATGAAGAATAAAGTTAAACTCGCCCTAAAGTCAAACTTAGCGGTTTAAGATTAATTGTAAATTCGGGCCCTGACCCTAGCTTAACTGCCTGGGTGGGATGCTGACCCTTAACTGCCTGGGTGGGATGCTGACCTTGGCTTAACTGCCTGGGTGGGATGCTGACCCTGGCTTAACTGCCTGGGTGGGATGCTGACCCTGGCAACTGCCTGGGTGGGATGATGACCCTAAATGCCTGGGTGGGATGCTGACCCTGGCTTAACTGCCTGGGTGGGATGATGACCCTGGCAACTGCCTGGGTGGGATGCTGACCTTGGCCTAAATGCCTGGGTGGGATGCTGACCTGGCTTAACTGCCTGGGTGGGATGCTGACCCTTGCTAAACTGCCTTGGTGGGATTATGACCATGGCTAAAATGCCTGGGTGGGATTATGACCCTGGCTAAACTGCCTGGGTGGGATGCTGACCCTGGCTAAACTGCCTGGGTGGGATGCTGACCTTGGCCTAAATGCCTGGGTGGGATGCTGACCCTGGCTAAACTGCCTGGGTGGGATGCTGACCCTGGCTAAACTGCCTGGGTGGGATGCTGACCTTGGCCTAAATGCCTGGGTGGGATGCTGACCCTGGCTTAACTGCCTGGGTGGGATGCTGACCTTGGCCTAAATGCCTGGGTGGGATGCTGACCCTGGCTTAACTGCCTGGGTGGGATGCTGACCTTGGCCTAAATGCCTGGGTGGGATGCTGACCTTGGCTCAACTGCCTGGGTGGGATGCTGACCCTGGCATAAATGCTTGGGTGGGATGCTGACCCTGGCTAAAAAGCCTGGGAGGGATGCTGACACTTGCTAAACTGCCTGGGTGGGATGCTGACCCTGGCTTAACTGCCTGGGTGGGATGCTGACCTTGGCCTAAATGCCTGGGTGGGATGATGACCCTGGCTTAACTGCCTGGGTGGGATGATGACCCTGGCTTAACTGCCTGGGTGGGATGATGACCCTGGCTTAACTGCCTGGGTGGGATGATGACCCTGGCTTAACTGCCTGGGTGGGATGATGACCCTGGCTTAACTGCCTGGGTGGGATGATGACCCTGGCTTAACTGCCTGGGTGGGATGATGACCCTGGCTAAACTGCCTGGGTGGGATGATGACCCTGGCTTAACTGCCTGGGTGGGATGATGACCCTGGCTTAACTGCCTGGGTGGGATGCTGACCTTGGCCTAAATGCCTGGGTGGGATGCTGACCCTGGCTTAACTGCCTGGGTGGGATGCTGACCCTGGCTTAAAAACCTGGGTGGGATGCTGACCTTGGCTCAACTGCCTGGGTGGGTTGATGACCCTGGCTTAATTGTTTGGGTGGGATGCTGACCCTCGTTTAATTGCCTGGGTGGGATGCTGACCCTGGCTTAACTGCCTGGGTGGGATGATGTCCCTGGCTTAACTGCCTGGGTGGGATGCTGACCCTGGCTTAACTGCCTGGGTGGGATGATGTCCCTGGCTTAATTGCCTGGGTGGGATGCTGACCCTGGCTTAATTGCCTGGGTGGGATGATGACCCTGGCTTAACTGCCTGGGTGAGATGATGACCGTGGCTTAATTGCCTGGGTGGGATGCTGACCCTGGCTTAACTGCCTGGGTGGGATGATGACCCTGGCTTAATTGTCTGGGTGGGATGCTGACCCTGGCTTAACTGCCTGGGTGGGATGATGACCCTGGCTTAATTGTCTGGGTGGGATGCTGACCCTGGCTTAACTGCCTGGGTGGGATGCTGACCCTGGCTTAACTGCCTGGGTGGGATGCTGACCCT
Source organism: Eriocheir sinensis (assembly GCF_024679095.1). Lineage (NCBI taxonomy): Eukaryota > Metazoa > Arthropoda > Malacostraca > Decapoda > Varunidae > Eriocheir > Eriocheir sinensis. The sequence continues at coordinate 1,909,194 of NW_026111942.1, forward strand.
GGCTTAACTGCCTGGGTGGGATGCTGACCTTGGCTTAATTGCCTGGGTGGGATGCTGACCTTGGCTTATCTGCCTGGGTGGGATGCTGACCCTGGCTTAACTGCCTGGGTGGGATGCTGACCCTGGCTTAACTGCCTGGGTGGGATGCTGACCTTGGCTAAAATGCCTGGGTGGGATGCTGACCCTGGCTTAACTGCCTGGGTGGGATGCTGACCTTGGCTTATCTGCCTGGGTGGGATGCTGACCCTGGCTTAACTGCCTGGGTGGGATGCTGACCCTGGCTTAACTGCCTGGGTGGGATGCTGACCCTGGCTTAACTGCCTGGGTGGGATGCTGACCATGGCTTAACTGCCTGGGTGGGATGCTGACCCTGGCTTAACTGCCTGGGTGGGATGCTGACCTTGGCTTAACTGCCTGGGTGGGATGCTGACCTTGGCTTAACTGTCTGGGTGGGATGCTGACCCTGGCTTAACTGCCTGGGTGGGATGCTGACCTTGGCTTAACTGCCTGGGTGGGATGCTGACCTTGGCTTAACTGCCTGGGTGGGATGCTGACGTTGGCTTAACTGCCTGGGTGGGATGCTGACCTTGGCTTAACTGCCTGGGTGGGATGCTGACCTTGGCTTAACTGCCTGGGTGGGATGCTGACCCTGGTTTAGCTGCCTGGGTGGGATGCTGACCTTGGCTTAACTGCCTGGGTGGGATGCTGACCTTGGCTTAACTGCCTGGGTGGGATGCTGACCTTGGCACAACTGCCTGGGTGGGATGCTGACCTTGGCTTAACTGCCTGGGTGGGATGATGACCCTGGCTTAACTGCCTGGGTGGGATGCTGACCTTGGCTTAACTGCCTGGGTGGGATGCTGACCTTGGCTTCATTGCCTGGGTGGGATGCTGACCCTGGTTTAATTTCCTGGGTGGGATGCAGACCCTGGCTTAATTGCTTGGGTGGGATGCTGACCCTCGTTTAATTGCCTGGGTGGGATGCTGACCCTGGCTTAACTGCCTGGGTGGGATGATGTCCCTGGCTTAACTGCCTGGGTGGGATGCTGACCCTGGCTTAACTGCCTGGGTGGGATGATGTCCCTGGCTTAATTGCCTGGGTGGGATGCTGAGCCTGGCTTTACTGCCGGGGTGGGATGAGGACCTGGCTTAACTGCCTGGGTGGGATGATGACCCTGGCTTAATTGCCTGGGTGGGATGCTGACCCTGGCTTAACTGCCTGGGTGGGATGCTGACCCTGGCTTAACTGCCTGGGTGGGATGCTGACCCTGGCTTAACTGCCTGGGTGGGATGCTGACCTTGGCTTAACTGCCTGGGTGGGATGCTGACCCTGGCTTAACTGCCTGGGTGGGATGCTGACTCTGGCTTAACTGCCTGGGTGGGATGCTGACCCTGGCTTAACTGCCTGGGTGGGATGCTGACCCTGGCTTAACTGCCTGGGTGGGATGCTGACCTGCAACAGCCCGGGTGGGATGCTGACCCTGGCTTAACTGCCTGGGTGGGATGCTGACCTTGGCTTAACTGCCTGGGTGGGATGCTGACCCTGGCTTAACTGCCTGGGTGGGATGCTGACCCTGGCTTAACTGCCTGGGTGGGATGCTGACCCTGGCTTAACTGCCTGGGTGGGATGCTGACCCTGGCTTAACTGCCTGGGTGGGATGCTGACCTTGGCTTAACTGCCTGGGTGGGATGCTGACCTGGCTTAACTGCCTGGGTGGGATGCTGACCCTGGCTTAACTGCCTGGGTGGGATGCTGACCTTGGCTTAACTGCCTGGGTGGGATGCTGACCTTGGCTTAACTGCCTGGGTGGGATGCTGACCTTGGCTTAACTGCCTGGGTGGGATGCTGACCTTGGCTTAACTGCCTGGGTGGGATGCTGACCTTGGCTTAACTGCCTGGGTGGGATGCTGACCTTGGCTTAACTGCCTGGGTGGGATGCTGACCTTGGCTTAACTGCCTGGGTGGGATGCTGACCTTGGCTTAACTGCCTGGGTGGGATGCTGACCCTGGCTTAACTGCCTGGGTGGGATGCTGACCTTGGCTTAACTGCCTGGGTGGGATGCTGACCTTGGCTTAACTGCCTGGGTGGGATGCTGACCCTGGCTTAACTTCCTGGGTGGGATGCTGACCCTGGCTTAATTGCCTGGGTGGGATGCTGACCCTGGCTTAATTGCTTGGGTGGGATGCTGACCTTGGCTTAATTGCCTGGGTGGGATGCTGACCCTGGCTTAATTGCTTGGGTGGGATGCTGACCCTGGCTTAATTGCCTGGGTGGGATGCTGACCCTGGCTTAATTGCCTGGGTGGGATGCTTACCCTGGCTTAATTGCCGGGGTGGGATGCAGACCCTGGCTTAATTGTCTGTTTGGGATGCAGACTTACAATACTTACAAGACTTATACAGACAGACAGGCAGGCAGGGAAGCAGACACATACAGATAAACACTCACTCACACACACACACACTTACTAACAGACTATTTAACTAACTAAGAAGCAAACACACACACACACACACACACACACACACACACACACACACACACACACACACACACACACACACACCTTTAAGCCTGTACACCAAGCAGTACTAATCGGAGGTTGTGTCCCGTCTCCTGGCATCTGTTCCCATCTTCTATAATTCCTTCCCCTTCTGTCTCTCTCCGGCATATGACCACAGATGTTGCGCCGACTAAACGAAACTTTCCAACAATAAACATCGTCATACAAACACACCAAAATACATACACACTCAAACATTCCTACATACACAAACACTCACTTGATGCTACTCCCAAAAGCCCATGCACACACACACACACACACACACACACACACACACACACACACACACACACACACACACACACACACACACACACACACACACACACACTCACACCTCTACCTACTTACCTACCTACCAACCTATAGACATACATGCTAACTTTTACCTTCCCCCCTTCATCCCTCATCTTTCCTTCCCTCCCAAAAAATAGAAAACGGACCGCTCTCTTCACAATTTCAAGGCAGACTAAACTAAGCCTTTCCCTTCCCCTAACCCTTCTCCCCCTCTCTCTACAGTGTTCCGCCTTAGCAAAACAATCTACTTATATACATACATCCTGCCTACGACTTGAACTCTTTCAAGAGGAGGGTATCAGGACACCTCTCCTCCCGAAATTGACCTCTTTTTTTGGACACTCCTTTGACCTCTATCCAATAGCAGTGAGTAACGGGCTTTTTTTTATATATTTTTCTTTATGCCCTTGAACTGACTCTTTAGCTGTAAAAAAAAAAAAATCGCCGGTGTATCCTTAAAAACGGCAGTAAAGGAGAGAGTCTACACAAGTATTAAAAAGGAGAAATGGAGAGACTTCAAGTGACCGATCGCGTATTTCCCTGCCCGGCGCGCCCCCCCCCCCCCCCCCCCCCCCCCCCCACACG